>NC_079153.1:8195808-8499870 GCF_947563725.1 Argiope bruennichi | reverse complement strand
TAATTTTATGAATAATAAATTGCACTAAAACCAAGGACGTGTGTTTATTTGTGTATCACTTAATGGTTTTGACCTTAGACTATAAACACCCACATAAAATTATTTTTGTTAAGCAGCTAAATGTTTGACGATTAGCTAATACAGATTATTTCACTATTAATCATCTCGAGTACTAAATGTTAAATAAATTTTAGCCTTTCAAAGAGGATTTTAAATTATTCGAAAGTAGTGCGTGCTTAAACTGCCTTATGTAATATGATGCAAAAAAAAGTGAAACGCTTCGCTTCACGTTTGTTTCGCATCACTATTATCCTCCAAAGCACGAATTTCGAGTTGTTAGAAAGCTTATGTAATTTAAATTCGTGCACTGAGGTTGAATATTAAAATAACTTTCTATAGTAAATGCTAGGGCTCCACCACTAACATTTATTTTCATTGTATTGTGTTTAAAAGAGATTCGGATTTGGTTGGGCAAGATTTAAGCTATTTCTTTCCCGAAAAACTTGTTCTACTTTTAATAAAATTTTCTAAAAAACATGGCTTAGAAATCACTTTTTTATCTTCTTAATATGAAGCATTTTAACATCATGCATTTATACAGATTACATATAAAATATACTCTTATGTATAAGACCTGATTGGCCTTTATTGAGGTCTATAGACAATGCAAGGTTTCAGACCCCTTTTCCTTTCCGCAACTTCCAAAACAAATTTTTTTTGTAATGATTTAATTTAACATTTTAATGGTCTCACGTTCAAGCAATTAAATAACACCAGCGGCCAATAAAGTTAGAAAATTAATTTTAAAAACTTCTTCATGTTCATTTATCATCATGCAGAGGTGTGGTACCGAGCAATAGTCTTCAGCTGTAGCATTGCACAGATGTTGTATGAGGGGGCACTAACAATTGTTCCGGTTATCGTGAGCGGCCATTAAAGTCTTAAGTTGGTAAGACTTCGTATTGGTCATACACGTTTTACACATAAACATCTTTTATTTGGAAAACTTTTTTTTTCTTTTTTTAAACATCTTTTATTTATTTTATTAGTCCTACCTGTTCAACATGCCATGTTAATTTAAGTGTTTCACATATTTTAATTGAATGTCCAGTTTTTAATTACCATCGCATACATTTCTTTAATTCATCGATTTTAAATATGCAGGACCTTGCGTTGGAACAACCTCATCCAAATATTTTTAGATTTTTAAAAGCTTTTGATTTTTCTGATGTACTTTAGTTTTTCGTATTACTATCATTTTCTAGTTTTGTTTTTTTTACATTCTCATAGACTAGTGGTTTGTGACTTCATCCATATTCTCTATTTTAACCATATCTAGTTCTCAGTATGGCCATATATGGCTTTTGAGCAAATAAACCACCATACCAAACCATTAAAGAGTTAATATGTAGGTAGGTATACATTAACACTTTTCAAGAAACAAATGTTACGATAATCTAAAGGAACAAAGAAGTAATTATGGGTCTTTTGGGGGCGAGTTGGTTTTACTATCTCACGAATGAAAAAAAAATTAATTTAGAAGTGCCTTTTACCAAAATCATAAAAGCTAATGACTTTTTAATACAATTAATACTGTATTATATTGATTCTGTAATAGGAAATTTGCCAGAGTTGTTGATTTGCTAGTCAGTCAATCAAATAGAAAAGAAAGGAGCTGCAACATTATCTTGAAGATAATGTTGCAGTACTGTAGGGTATTTTGTGCTATTAGTTGAAGCTCTTATTTAAATTCGTGAAATACGAGAAAAACATCCTAAGAATAATGTTCTGAAATTTCATCGGTAGTTAATTGCAATTTGAATAAGTTTTAATAAATGATTAATAATTTGAATAAGAACTTCTGTAAAACGATTGAAAACATGGAATTAAGTTGTTTTGGAACTCTACATAAAAAATTTCAAGGCCTTCAATTGTGGGGGGACATTTTTTGGCATTTCATTGTTTTCTCTGTTTGATAATTCGATTCTAATGATGTACTAAGATCGGTCAAAAAGTACTGCACAATATTTTTGTAGCTTAGAGACAGTAGGTAAACATTGAAGTAATGAATTTTACAAATAGAAGTACTGATTCTTTGGAATAGGATTCAACAAGATATTTAATAGCTTCGTATATTGCAGCCATCTTTGTTTCCAAAATACGAATGCATATTCTTAAGCTATGAATCTTCATGTCACTTTTTTTTTACACTCTCAATGAGCTTTATGTCATTTTAAATCCATTTCCTTTAGATATAAACTTTTAGTCGGCCAAAGAGATATAAGCCTGAAGATTTAGGTCGATAGTGTATGCGAGATTTAGCACCAATGCGCGTCACAAGTGGCCAATCTTCAGAGTGCATCTTGCAGTCTTGGCTTACTGTGATAAACTTGAGGATCGTTGAATGTAACTGCGTTCACTATAGAGTAGTTGCGTTCAGTATATTTTAAAATTTGAGAAAAATCATTGCCATCCATACATGGTCCATTCACTCTATTGATTATTAAAATTTATTTGTTACGACTTTTTTTATGACTTAAAACACACCGATTTTATTTTTACTTAATCAATATAAAGATTATTGACATATTTTGCGAAATGTGATTGCTAACTTTTTGCATCGGATATCTGGGAGTGATCTGAATTCAGCAAGGGCAACGAGAATAAATAAAAAAAAACGTTTACAAAAAAACTATAGATATCTCTAAATTTTTATTTTTAATCTATATTTTTGTATTCAGAATTCAAAAAGCACTGTAGTAATATAAATATTTTTCATCCTACTAATATTAACTAATATTATTCCAAACTACATATTAGCATAATTTCTATAAAAATAATTAATATAGGTTATATACACTTTTATTACTTAATATTATGTAAGTCATTTATATATATATATATGACCATAACACATATGTCTGCTACCGTAAAATGATCAAGTTATCTGCTGATTTAAAATAAAACATTTTTCTATCATGGAGAAAATTACTCAGGCTTTGATCAATAGATGGCGCTACAAAATCAGACATCGGTTATTGATGAGATAATATGAATAATTGGTATTCACTTTATAATAAGTATTTTATCATTTCTTCATCTAATTACATGATATCAATTAACTAAAGTAATGCTACTAGAATTTCCCTAATTAAAGTATATTTTACAAGATTGTATAGCTTAATGCTCAAATAAATAATCCATTTGTCTGTATTTGTAGGCACTTTTTCCTAGATAATTATTATTAGTGAAAATGAATGAAAGCTAGGTATTATTTATAAAGATAATTATTTATAATTTTTCAATAATTATTTCTAATTATTTTTAATATTTTTTTATCGCTTTGAATTTGTCATCATATATGAGAGCGACATATAATATTTAGTCTCTTAGTTTCCCGTCTTTCTGATTTTGCAGATTTCTACTATAATGAGGTAACTTCAAAATTTCCATATTTTTATTATTTGCCGTATAACTTTAATCCCATGATTAATACAGCATGCGTCAGTCAAATTAACAAGTGTAAAAACATCATGAAAAATCCTTGATTTCTTCATAAAGTAATTTTCAATTTCATTCATGATTCAATTATATCAAAAAATAAGTTTAAAATGAAAACATAATATTAGCCAGTTTTGATAGTTGCTTAGAAATAACGTACATATTCATGCAGTAGCGTAACAGGCTAAATTATTGCAAAATGAGTTTTCCGACAAAAAATTTTTTATCTTCTCTTAAGTGATTCACTCTTACTGGTGCCTTACTTCCAGTGCCACTAAACTCTTGACACTTCTCGGTAAATTCAGATTTTTTTCACATCAGCGCCTTTTGAAAAACTTCCATAAGTACTTTTTATAAAGTAATAAATATGAAACATGATAAATATTAATTATTAAATTAAAAATAATATAATTAAATAAATAAAATACATTTAAAGTTATTTAAATATTAATAAAAATATAAATTAATTACCAGTAGAATGGATGAGCTTTTTAATTTTTCCTTAAATTGTGCAATTCAGTTATCTTCTATGACAACTATTGGAAAACTCATTTTTCAATGTGTAGCAAATGGGTTTGAAAGCAAAAATGAATATGCATCATTTACGGTAACCAAAACTCAGTGGATTCCACGTTGTTAAATTTTATTTCGATGAATTATCGGAAAACAATTCAATCAAATCATCTTCTACTGCAGCAATAAATGCAGATAGGGGAGTGAAATTAAATAAATTTTGAATCTTCGCAAAATTATAGACATTATCATTTTGGAAATATATTTATCTCATGTTTCTTCCAATCGAGGTATAAGTTATGACAAATGATCTGCTAGAATGACACGACCCATGAAATGGAATTACAATTGTAAATATTATTATAAAATTATATAATATTTCGTAGCATTTCTGAGAAAAAGGCGAGTTTCTTTAGGGCGTCGTGAGGTCCCTTTTGTTGAAAGAATTACAGAGAGTCAATGGAGAAAGTACTGTGTCATAAAAAAAAAGTTCTTGATTGATTGTACTGTGTCATAAAGTACTTGTGTACTGTGTCATAAAGTACTTGTGTACTGTGTCATAAAGTACTTGAGTACTGTGTCATAAAGTACTTGTGTACTGTGTCATAAAGTACTTGAGTACTGCGTCATAAAAAAAAAGTTCTTGACTCGAAATTTTGATTGATTAAATTAAATTCAAAATTAGAAATTACTAAACAAATAAAATGTGTCACGTGTCTTTAAATCGAAATGACAGATTTGCATCAAATTTTGGATCCATTCCGCCGACGTTTTATATGAACAAAATAATTCAAAAACGCTACGAACTAGATGAGTAGAATTTGGTATGTAGTTTTGACGCAAAATTCTTAAGTGTGTCTTAAACTTTAGATTCAATTCACAGCGGGAAAGAGCATGCAAAAATTTATTATAATAAAGCCCAGCGCAGAAACTTTACACTGTTTCTTTTTAACTTTTTTAAACACACTTTGATTGCATGAGTTAAAAATTAAAACGATCTCAAAATACAAGCAACGACGATTTAGTAAAATTGAATTTTTATAAGGAATGTGCTTCGTTTTCTAAATAATTAGTCAGTCTGTTCTGATCAAAAGTAAGCGTCGTTAATCGGTAGATATAAGCATCCAACCCCGTCTGTAACGAAGGGCGGAATTAAAAATATACCTGCTCTTTCGGCGGCTTCATTGTCGAACGCGAAATCCATCTTCTGTTTCTAGAAATGGAGACAAATTACTTACTTACTTTTTTTATTTTTAAATTGGCTGATTTATCTGTGGGCAAATATAGTTAAGGATGAATAATAATTAGTTATGAGATTGTAAACTTGACATGCTTTCTTATACTTTTTATCCTAAATTGTAGCAACAGTTAATAAATTGTGGCCTGGAATTTTTATAATTTCATAATTATGCTCATTCATTGGAAACTATTGCTGATATTTATTTCAACATTATTTTTATTTTGCATTTAACATTAATTCTTTTTCTCTTTGTGCATCAATATTTATTTCTTATTTTAATGATTCACTTTGATTCGAGCATTAGTGAACATTAACCCACTGAAAGAAACTGAACTCCCGATGTTACTATATATTTAGCCCCAGAGAGTACTACAAATAACATTTTTATTTTTATTTTTTAAGTGTATAATCTCGGCTAATTTGTATGAAATTATCTTTCACTGCTTTTATTAGTCAATATGTTACAAGCATATCTAAGATATTGCTAAGAGAGAGCATGTCTAGGCGGGTATATCTTTTAATAGATCAAATACTTATACTTTGTCTTCCTCTTAACTCCTTCTCGTTTTCATTTTTTTGTTCTAGAATAATAGATCATGAGTTCAAGATCCGTTCATCCATCATTTACGTAATCTGACCACATTTCAAAACAATCAAATGTATCGCTTTCATGTAGCTTTCAAATAGAACATTCATTTTATATTTTAAATTCATCTTGGCAATATCTCGCTTATTTTGACCAATCAATCAAAGTTGAAGGTTTTGTTAACTCTTTCAAGGACGTTGACACATATGCGTATGTTTGGGTTGATTTTTTTATGTGATCTATTATGGTTTCAAGTGGGAGAAATATATAACTGCTGGGTAGAAATTCAAAAAAAGCAATTCCCTTTTTTTTTAGTTCATTGAATTGCTGTTAATGTATAGTAATTATAAAACTAAGAAAGAAAAGAAATGAAACTTTTTAAAAATTTGTCCCTGAAACCACACGTATTCTTAGCATATTTGTAATTAGACCAAAAAATGAAAAATAGGAGAAAAAATGTATATAATTTTTAAAATTTAATCAAAGATTTCTTTCACTTTTAGGAACTAAGAATCTAAAAATTCTCACCTTTGATGGGGAAGTTTCCCTCATTACTCCCCGCCCCCTTTTCCAAAAAATACTAAAAAAAAACAAAAAAAAACCGCAAAGCGATTGCTTATAAAGCAAGTTACAACTATGAGTTTCCGTAAATATTGATTATTTATTATTTTATATATTATTACATTAAATTAAATCTTATATCTGGCATAGTTTTTCTGTATTAATTTATTTTAAAGAAATTAAAACGCGAAATTTTTTCTATGATTTTTACCTTTTCGTACATAAACATGCAAAGAGAAAATATTTTTATCGTCTAAGTATTCGAAGCAAAGATTTCGATTAATCTCCAAGTTTCAGAACTTTGAGTTCGAAAAACACACTGTTTTGGAATTACTTGTCTATCTGTTCGTGAACACAATAACTCAGGAGAGTTTTGAGCTTGATGGTTAAAACTTGGTGTGTGGACTTTACACCAAATTTATGGGTCTCCATCAAATTTTGAACAAAATCCATCCAGAAGAAGTCTCTGTCCAGCTAATCGAGTATAAATTAACATGATAATCACAAAACGAAGAGAAGTGGATGAATAGAATGTGACACAGACTTAACATCTAAAGTATGTACGTCTAAAAGTATCTAAAGTATGTATGTCTAAAAGTATCTAAAGTATGTATGTCTAAAAGTATCTAAAGTATGTATCTTAGATGTCTAATACATTTGGAATTAAATCCGTCAAAAGATTCATCGTCTACAGGTCTGCACTTCCTCTAGTATGTAGCAGTGATAATTCAAAAAGGCAAAGACTTAAATATATAAAATTTCATATGATTTTGTAACTACAATTGCAATTCTGCATCAAACTTTGACTTCAATCAGTCCGAAAATGGCAATCCAAAGTATTCCAATGATTATTCGTCAAAAATCGTATGGTAATAGGCTTTTTTCGTAACTATTGCTCACCAATGACATGCGATTGACAATGCACAAGCTCATTTATTACAGAATACGCGAGAAAATTTCAAGAAAACCATTTTCGCTGGGTTTTTTGTTTGTTTGTTTGTTTGTTTTTTTGTTTATTTGTTTAAATGCATCAAATAAAGATTTAATTGAATTGTGAAACATAACATATAAAAAATATATATTATTCAACTAAATATTCGAAAATACAGCACTGATTTACTTTGTCGCGCCAATAACGCTCATAAAAGCCTACACGAATTAGCCTTATTTTTTAAATTTTGTGCATTTTATTTTGGAAATGAAAACGTATTAAAAAGTTTGAAATCGATGTTTTCTAAACACCAAATAATGCAGAATTTTTTTTAAACGTAGAATTTGAAACATGATCTTTTAAATTACGATTATACGTAAGTGTGCAAAATTTTCACATTATATCTCAATATAATTTTTAATTAATTTAAAAACATCTTAATTATTATTTTTTTTTCTATTTAGATCGTTTGAAGTAATTTTATTTTATTATTCTGATTATATAATATCACTATTTTTTCCGACAATGTATGTTAATTCGATATTTGGACAAATTTGGTTTCAATAGTTCTCTCAGATATTAATACAGTGCAGGCTATTTTTCACACACCCATATTTATTTCATTATTCTTATAGTCTATTCAGGTAATAGATAAGTCGTAATTTGAGTCCCTTCAGAGATAGTCAAATTACTATCAATGGATTCAAACTATATATGTGCCATGTTTTTATTTGGTAGATTATTCAACGGAAATATCATGTGGTAGGAAAAAGACAACAGCAGCATTCACTTGATCTGCTAATTTATCAAAAGAGTCATATTTCCTCTTATTCAAGTTTTCTTAACTCGTAGTACTATACTATACAATGAAGAGTCGCATTTTCCTTTTCGATGTCGTTATAAATAGAATTTTGGTCACTAAAGATGTCAATAATATCTTGCTGGATTTCTGACTGAACAAATGCATTACCTAGAATAATCGCTTTCCTTAGAACTTTGAAATTTACTCAGTAAAATGAATCACATGACGGCACAGAATTGAAATTTTTGCAATCGTTCAGAACCTTAGAATTCTGCTGACCTTCAGGGTCATAAAAATTAACACTTTTCTTTTGTGCATGATAATATCTATACCATCTGGAGTAACAGCAAAAATTAAAACAGAGAGAACAATATCTTTAATAATGAAAATCTTTTTCTTATTTTTCTGAAGTATTTATATTGTGAAGTGGATAAAATGTTCATCAGCAATTTCTGTTATTGTATATATAACGAGTTGCAAAATGAAATGCTTCCTTGTTTAGAATGAGGAAGACATTAAAAATTATTTCTGTTGAAGAACGTTTCGTCCGGCTGCCTTTTAATTTTACAGTCTAAACTCTAACACGATTCATTCGTCAAAAACAACTATTATGTATATGCAAGATGTATACAAGCGTTGTCAACAAGACCTGCAATCAGCTTTGGATATATTACTTGATAAATGAATATACTTCCATCAATGGCAAAATTCAGGTTGTCAATACTGCCGACTGATAGTTCTGCAGTTTAAACATTTAAAAAGGCCTTTCTCATAATTCCACTACTCTTCAATAAAATGATCGGTACTATAAGCTGAGGTGATTACTGAACTCGGGTAAGTCCTCATTGGCAAATTCTTGTAATTGTCAGATACACTTATTCTCTAGAAACTCTGCGTTGTATTAAATTCTATAATGTTTCACCCTAATAATACCCTACTTGCAGTGAAAGATATTGTCTTAGTCACACTACTTCTTTTTTTGCTTGAGAAAGCCAAAATTTATATTCTCAGTTACGATTCTTTGCAAGGAACGAGATAATCAAGATGTCAGTGAAGACAGATCTTACCTAATCAATAAAAGCGAGCACTATTGCAATATTATTTGGAATTATTTGCAGTATATTTCACTAAGTTTGAAAATCTTCATTTAAAATGCTTATTGATGTAGATGTAGCTGAATTCTTTTATTTGCCTTACAAATATGTAGGTTTGGGCCACAAAACTATCTATTAAAAAACTATTATAGAAATCTTTCCATCGTTTAATGCCTGCAGAACATTTAAGGTTTTTTCTTTAGAATTCCGTCATCATATAAAAAACAAACGATACCTGTTCATTCTAAACCGCAAATTCTGAAGAATCTATCCCACGTAATATAAAAAATTTTCTGTTATTCCTTTCAGATATCTCATATCCAATAATCCATGGAAATGTCCTGCTGCAAGAAATATTTTAAGCGCTTTTCTAATGCAACTCAAGAGAAAGTACCAATTATTCAAATGCTGAACAAAGTGTAATGTTATGATTAATGATCTAAAGTACTCAAACCACTGTTGAGATGCTTTCCCCAGTTAACAGAATATACTTTGATAAAAAACTGTTTTTCCAGCTTTATAATGACTTGATTTTTTTCCATGCACCCATAGCGATGAAGTGACACCAAATTGCAGGAGAGAGAAGCGGTCTGCTTTTGAAATGCTGTCTCATCTATTTTCATTATTATTGAAATAGGCCTTAAAATTGTGCAGAGTGCCTAGATCTTCCATAAGCTTGAAAGCATGTGGAGGATTGATTCTTCATGCTATGCAATGTCCCATAACTCAAAAACTCTACAATTCTTCATTATATGAATCAATCAAATGTTCAAAGTGGTAAATTCAGCTGCCGAAAGCTTCTCATTCTATGATGGCAATGGAGAATATTTCGTTTTCACAGCTGCATAATCTACATAGCGTTATTAAGTGAAAGAACTGCCAAGTCCAAAATTATAGCTTCTAAAACAAAGTCGTAGAAGGAGAAAAAACTTAAAAGTTGACATTATACAGTAAAATTAGAGCAATTATATAATTCTACATTATCCAAATTAAAAAAATCGATAAATATAATATTTATAAATTAAAAAAACAGGTTTATGTATGGTTTTGAATTCCTAATTTAAAAAACTATTGTTCCAAATATCATATCTACAGAAGATTCTGTATTCTTGATGTTTAGAAAGCTTCGATTTTAAACTTTTTTTCATGTTTTTTTTCTTTCAAAAGAAATCCATAGAATTTTTTTCTTAAAAAAACCCACTTCATTTAGGCTTTTAAGAACATCACTGATAAAACAAAACAGTACGGTATTTCGAATATTTAACTAAAGAGTATTTATATGTTTACATTTCAAATTTGTCATTTCAATTAAATCCTTATTGGATGCACTTAATATACAAAAATATCAAAGAAAAATTTCATATTTTACAACCATTTTATGTAAAATATACTATTATAGGATAGCTATGCTAGAAATAAGTTTTAATCTAATGTAATAATGTGTAGAATATTTAATTACCTATATTTATAAAAAAATTATTGATAACTGGTTTTGTAAGCTTGCTATAATCGCTTTACAGTTTTTGTTTGTTTGTCTTTTCGAATTTTCAAAGGAAATAAGGGGAGAATCTCCCCCGTCAGAAGTTGGAAGTTTCTGGATCTCAGATCCTGAAGATCAAAGGAGTATTTAACCAAAGTTTAAAAACCAAATAAATTTATTTTTCTATTTCGCTTAACTGCAATGGGATAATATTAATTTTAAATAAATTAGTGAGTTCTTATTTCAGACTTGCATTATTATTTCGACCTATTTAAGAACTTAAAGAATTCTTGAAAGAGGTATTGCTGTATAAATTATTAAAAAAAATATTTGCTATTTTAATTTATTTAAGGGATTTTGCAATTCACAAGTCAGACATATTGTTAAGCACTGTTAAAGTGCTCGCACAACTGAAAAATAACATAATGTAAATATTGATTTAATCCTAATATACCATATGATTTTAGAACAGTGTCGAGATCTCTTTGTGTACAGTGAATGAGCTCATGAAAGGAAATTATTAAAAATCATATTCATCCTTTTTTTTTTCAAAATGCCTTTCGAACTGCCAAATTCAGTTAAAGATTATATCTTTGTTTCTATTTAAGTTGTGAATATACAATACTTTGTCGATATTCAAGAACCGATCTAAGCTCTCTAGGACATTGGTTAAAGATCTGATAAAAAAAATCTGAAAACTTAATGCTTTGCATTGGCTGCCTTATTCACCAGTTATAAGGAGGGCCGCGATTGCCTGGTAGTAAGGACGGAAGCGGATGGTTTCAACTCTCGTGTAAGCAGATATGATGTACTCGAAATCAGTTGGGGCCAAACATCCTCCCGCTGCTGTGATGTAGTGCGGTAATTTGGAAAAGGGGATGCCAGCTCAGGTGTCGTCCTCGTCATCTGACCGTGGTTTAAAATTACGAGGTCCACCCAAAATAGCCCAAGTGTTACTTTAAAACGGTATGTTATAAATAAATAAACTAAAAAACCAGCTATAAATTTATATATTCTAATTCTGAGGTCACGTGAAAATTTGGATTGCAGGAAGAAATCAAAGGACTTGTTAGTTTCAAAAATACCAAAATTAACTCATTTTCAACCATCAAAAGGAAACATTAAAATCCGTATTTAGTATCTTTTTGACTTGGTTGACTCTGAACGTGTTCACTTTCAAAATACTGCCCATCTGATTTGTTTTCCTCAGTTGAATACAACAGTCTATTTGTATTACTAAGACTAACACAGAAGTTATTTCAGCTCAAAATCGTAAGCTAGTTAAAATTTGCATTGTAAAATAGCTATGTAAAATATAAATCATTAGTAAAATTACTAGAAAAAGTAATTTCCTGTGTTTACAGTCTATAGAAATCTCTGAATATTCATGCATTGTACGTTAACTATTGTGTACTTGGGCATTTGAGTTTGAAGTTATGAAAACAAGCCTGAACCTTGCGAAATTGCAACACAATAGTAATTATGAAATAGCCTGCTCATGCTTCATTTTAGGCTACGATCCAATGTTCGGAAACTCAAGGAGACAAAGAACACAGGCTTGTGCTTTACTCCGGAATTCTTATTTATTTATTTATTTTGTTTTCACATCAGTGGCAGCTAGCTGTTTCCTTTTGTTCGCACAGCTATTAGAGTCATGGAACAATACATTCACGATAATTTTATTTCCTGTATAATATTTTATTAAATAACTTTCGCTTCTTCATCGTACTTCACTAAACGTGAAATTTTTCAGGCATCGAGCTTTATCTTAAAATATGAAAACTCACGGAGGTTGCCATTTTTGGCTGGAAATCTTCATTGTATAAGTACTTATTCCCAGCGAAATAATAAACTAATCGATTCCCATTATGTAAGTGCTTGCTGTCAACAGGATATCCGCATATTGATCAGCAAAGTTTGAAGAATAAAAAAGAAAATAATTAGATAGCCTTGATCTGATAGTTTTTTTTCTAAGAGCAATTATTATGAAAGTATAGATAAGGTTCTAGCCTTGATGATGAGCTTTAGTTCAATCTTGGTGGATTTTTATTACAACGCAATGATCTCAGCTTTTCTTCATAAAGATAAAGGATTTTCGTATGGAGCCTATTCTGGTATTATTTACTGAAAAAAATCAATAATAAAACAAATTTCTAATATTCTCGGGTATGCACATAATCTTCATGATATTTAACGAAAATAAGATTTAATGTTTCGAGATTTTTTATTAATTTTCAAGAATGTTAATAGTGTATGATTCGATAATGCATGCTGTAAACAGGGGCAGATTCCCGGGAAGGGAAGAGCTTGGGGGTCATGACCTACCCGAAAACATAGAAATGCTATTGTTCCATTTAAAAAATACAATAACTTTGATTGAAGCCAGTTAGGCAAAAGAATTAAACAAATTTTTTATTAATCCATCTTTTTTGTAGCTTTATATTTTAATCATCATAAAATATTCTTTTAAACTTTATTGATGAGCAATCAATTCACCTTAGGGCTCTATCGTGTATCTATGCTATGAACACTAAATACAAAACATAAGATACATTCAAGACGGTGTTCCTACATAATTCAATCTAAGGGGAGGCCCTAAAGGCCTTAATTTCTACCATTTTAATGCTTTTTATTAGTATCAAACCCCTACAAAAATTTCAGAGCATAAGATTATCATATCATGACTTCTATTCCCCCCCCCAAAAAAAAAATGCATGTATATAAAGGCTTTTAACTCCCTTACTCCTATTTTTCTAATTTAAAAAATAGAAATGAATCTCGCTTTTTGATTCTTCATTTGTTCTGCACATTAAAGTTTATTTTTTTTTTAAAAAATTCATTTCAAATAATTTGTAGAAAATCTGTGTATCAGAAAGAATATTCAATTCTTTAGAAAATTTTGTTTAATTTTGTCTTTTTAATCAATTCCTAATATTTTTATACTCGAATCTTCATTCATTTCCAGATGTGCTAGATTTTGGAATTTTTGACATTTGTTTGTTTTTACTAACAGTACAAAATATTTCCAACGTTAATATTTTCAGAACATAATTATCAGTTAATAGATCATTTAATTAAAAATAAAATTGTTTTACTCCTCTCTTGATTTGAAAGTGAATGTGGAAAAAAATTGATTGCAAGATTCTATATCATTCGTAAACAAGTCAATTATGGTTTGACAATCGGTTAGTACAACTAATTGTTTTAAAAGTTTTCGCCAGACATGATTTATTTTATTTGTTCTCAGTTGTCTAATTTTATTTTTATGTGAAGGGCGCATTGTTTTATTTAAAACTATTTTTATCGAGTTGATTTTAACATAAAATGAGGGAAAAGAACTTTCTTCAAATTTTATCTTTCTTTATATTTTAAAGTCTACATTCTCATTATTTGTACATCTACTTAAATAAGTTTCACGGTTCAGTAAAGATTTATTGAATTTGACTTTTTAAAATCTTTTTTCTTATTTATATGGAAAAACATTCCTCAAATTGAGCTGTAAATCATTTTCCAAATCCTAATCGAAATTCAGAAAAATGTTATTTATTAACTTCTTAATTTCCTTTTATAATAATTTTGAAATTTCATAAATATATTTTAATGAATACAGGTTGAAATTTTAGAATTATAGTATAATGAATGCTGTTCTTCAGTTTTATTATATTGCATATAATAGAACTGAATAGATATTGATATAGATGTAGATAAAGCTGAATACCTGAGCAACATTCTATAAGCTTATCAAGCTGGAAACATTTTCTCTTTTGAAAATTATTTTCCGATCCCTCTTTTTCTAGAACGTATAGTTTCAGTACCACTTTTTTCTGTCAGACGATTCCAGGTCATCCTTTCTGTAGTATTTTGCATTGAAATATTATTCCTTATTTTCTCTCGGAAAAAGATTTTGCAACCATTAAAATATTAAATTATAAAAAAATTCTTCACTTTCTTAAAAGAGGAAAAAAAAAATACTTTTATAAAAAAAAACACCATATATTATGATAGTATGAGGTGAATTTTAGAAATAGTATCTAGTGCTCCTGATGAAAGTACTTCGACATTTAAAAATATCTTTCTTAATAAAATCACTTGTCAGTTAACTCCGTTTTCTTCTGTTTAACCCTCAATAAGTTTTTTTGAGGGTTAAACAGAAAATATTTTTTGAAATAAAATTTACTGTATTACTTATTTTTGAAAATAAAATTTACTGTAGCATTCTATGTCTTTTATTTATGTCTTTAAAAAAATTCCTATTTAATATTTAAAACCTAGTTATTTTTTGCATATAAGATAAATTATATTATTATATTACAACTCAAATGTATTATAAATTTTTCAAGCGCAAACAAATTCATATGTTATATGGACATTAAAGTTACATGGAAAAATATATGCAAATTTATATAAGAATCCATAAATAATTTTAACGAAATAAAAATTAGATTGTTATTACGTTAATATAGATTTTTATAGTATATATTGTTATAATAGATTTTTTATACGTATTTTATTATTTCATATTTTATTATAATAGTTTTTTTATTGAAAGATTTTGATTTGACTTTCGCAGTTAACCTTCGCAGACAATTATAATAACGATAAACAAATCATTGAACGAAACGAATTTTGAATCGTTGATGTAACGAATTTTTTCCTCAAAGATCAAACAATCTCTTTACTGGGAAAAATGCTGATAAATAATGTCTGTAAATCCGAACAAAAGTTCGCAATAAATAAATAGGTAGATTGAAAGAATAGATCAATTTTCTTTTTCTTAATAAATTATTTCACATTTTGGCTAAGTTTTGCTTTATTTTTATATCTAAATATCTAAAAAATAATGCAATGAGTGATCTTTTAATACAATAAATAATTTTTTATATTCCGAATTATTTATAGATTTTTTAAATGGATTATTAATTGTCATAGCTACTGAACAAAATAAGTGATTTTTTTAATAAGGTATTCATCAATTTTTTTAAAAGCAGAATAAAATTTTGTATTCTAAAATAGATTGAAACTCTTCTGCTTGTTATATAAAAAAGTATTATTAAAGCTTGTTGTTTAAATATTTTTCTGCTGCATTTCATTTCAAAGGAAAAAAAGGCTCAATGCATTTAAAAGCAACTAAAATGGAGCTCGTGACTAAAAAATTATTTGTATACTATTATATAATAAATATATAGCAATATAATAAATTATAGAATAAAGATTAGAAAATAATTAAATAAAAGAAGTAAAATTTTTTCAAAATGCATTAATTAAAGTATATTTTAATGATAGTTTTTATTACATTTTTAACTTATAGATATGTCTATTTCTATCGCCATAATCATTGTGTCATAAGCTACCTTTAGCTATGAAGCTTTCAACTATTAGCTATCTTCGTTTCGGAAATTTAGTAGTAAAGTGTACAAATGTCATTCATTCTGATATATACAATTATTTAGAAACAACTGCATACACCAGAATATAACATATATAATATCAGTACATGCATAAAGTTTAAAAAAATAGCAACAAAAAGACGAATAGATGGACCTGTTATTCTAACAATGATTTCTGATGTATCAGAAGAAAGTTTAAATAGAACCATCATCATTGTATGAAGTATATCAAAGTGTACAATTAAATAGGATTAGTAATAAAATAACCGAGTTTAATCGGATTTTTTTTCTTAAAATATTGATTTTCGATGTTTGTTATTGGAAAAATAACACAATTTGCGTTAAGTAATAATTATTTGCACATAGTAAAATTCAAATATATAATTGTTCGATCCATGATTCATCACCAACCCAAAAAACGATTCTCTGTCCCAAGAATATCTATGATTCTCTCTCTAATTTCTTTTACGTCGACAGAAACTCAAATAGTGTGATCATTTCAACAGTTTGCATTCTCATTTATTGACGAAATATTTATAGCTTTGAGATTTGAAAATATTACGAAATTCTCATACATCCGGATGTTACATTAATGATCTTTTAAAGGATGTGATTTGATTTTTGATTTATGTCCTGTTTAAGGATAATTAATGTCCTGTTTTGAAGAGTATTGCCCTGTGTTGAAATTTTTCACTGAATATTTTGAGGTAAGTGCTTATGAAATCCTATCATTATAATATGAAGTGTCTGAGCCGAAGAAATGAATCACATCTATAATTCAGAAATCGCATCTATAATATGTTTTCCTAAATCATTAATGTTTTTCTGCCTCCAGTTGTTCTTTTTCTTAAATTTTAGTTATGTCTCAGGTTTTACTTTAAATTGTTCTGTTTTTGTTTTATAATCTCTGTTTTAATTTCTAAAATAGCTCAAAATCAAATCTAATCTTTAATCTTTATTTTATACATTTTTTTTTAAAGATCGAATTTTGAAAACGAGCTTTTACTGAAATCCTGCAACACCAGTTTTGAAATTTTATATATTTCTGTGTTCTTTGTTCTCTATTACCATACCTTAGATAATCAGAACTTTCAATTTTAGAAAGCATTCCATTTATGATAATAAGCATTAAATGAAATATTTAAAAATAGAAATTAAAATATTTTTGTTTTAGTAAACTTATAAAAAATGTGTTCATAAGACAGTTTTCGTTTTTTTTTTCCAAATTAATTTTAATCTTGCTCTTAGTTCTAGAATCCTAAATAATAAGTCAAATTCAGGTTCATCGGTTACACAATGTTTGGCATCTCTTTGTAGCAAGGGTAATGTATCAAATACACAATTTCACAGTTTGTAAACTTTCTAGAATGTTTTCTCCTTCAAATTTTTGCAAGTTTATTATTGATAAATAATAATTTTTTTAAACTTTAACGAGATGCTTTAAATACTGAATCTAAATGTAAATCCAGAATAACAAGTCAAAAACTAGGATTGTCCCGATTAATCTGAAATATCTGGTTATTTAAGTATTGTGCTACCATTAGACTATTCACAAAAAGTGACATTACACAAATGTTTTTTCAGTATAGGATTGAAATTTTTCCTCTTAAACTGGATAGCTATTTATAGCGAAAATAATTTCCAGAGCCGAGATTTCAGTGGTTTAGTGGTATAGCGTTTGTCTGCAGAGTGATGAAACGAAGGTTAACTGCAGGCAGATATCTAAAAATTGCTTTAGATATCTGCCTTCCCCTTTGTTACAAGCAAGTTTATTATTGATCAAAATGATAACTAAATTTCTAAACTTTAATTCGATGCTTTAAATATTAAATCCGAAATATCAAGTCAAAAATGGGATTGTCCCGCTTAATCCGGAATATCTGGTCACTTAACTATTCATAATTTTGATACCATTAGCCTATTCAAGGAATTAAAACATTTTGCCTATGAAATTCAGTTTCTGATTGAAATTTTTCCTTACTAAACTGGATAGTTACACTATTGCGAAAATAATTTTCAATACCGTGGCCTCAGTGATTTAGTGGTATAGTACTTGTTTACAGAGTGATGAGGAGATGAAGGTGAACTGAAGACAGTTGACTGAAAATTGTTTCTTTTTTCTTTATAACTTTTTCTCGTTTTTCAAGAACGTTCCTTTGTTTTGAATAAGCTGATTTCCAAGACTGTCGACATTTTTAGCATACATATAATTATCGTGATTTCGTCGCAGAATTGCTACTGAAACTGCATTTCTGCTTTAAAATATTCTCAGCAAATAATGATTGAGAAAAGGAATGCATCAGAAATAATTTCTTTTTATATTTTAAATAAAACTTTTAATTGTGATAATTTTTTAAAAAATTACAATAAAATTCAGACAGCCCAAGGAATTTGATTCAAAATAAGTTATTTTATCTCAAAATGAACTATCCGATTTAATTTTATTTAATTAGATCCTACATCCTACTTTTTGAAGCTAGGCTGTATTATTTAGGGACAGGCTTCATAATTTTGATGTGTAGTCAAATGAAGGGAACGACACCTGAGCAGGTATCCTTACCTACCAACTGGAGGGTGCGCCAAATTTTGGATGGAATTGATTTTCAAGTTCCAAGCCCAAATAAGACACATGCGGGGGAACACATTCCCTCGCGACTGTCTTGGCTAATCTGAAATGCACGGTCATTTCATTGAAACGCATGGTCTCTTTATTGCTGAACATTTCATGCGATTTCAGGACAGCATGTGGCTTCTTTTATAATGAAATAAAGCAAAAAAAGGGATGTTTAATTAGATTCATCAAATAAATCTCTTTTTTGTAGGAAAAAAGAAAAATTATTTGAAAAGAACTTTGGTCGGAGTTACTTACAAATGAAATTGAATAAAAATATTGAAATATCACCTATTTGGCATCTATTTTATTTTTTTCATCGTGTATTTTATTTTTTATATTTTAAATTAAACTTTTAATTATGATCAATTTTTTAAAAAATTATAATAAAAAAAAAGACAATCCGTGGAATTTGGTTCAAAATAAGCTATTTTATTACAAACTTAGACAAAGAGCCTGAAATCTGAACTCCCGATTTACTTTAATTAGATTAACATCCTATTTTTTGAAGCTAAGCAATACTATTTAGGGATAGGTTTCAGAATTTTCATGTGTAGTCAGATGACGTGAATGATACCTGAGCAGGCATCCCTTGTCCACAAACTAGAGAGTGCACCAAATTCTGGATGGAATTGATTCTCGATTTCCTAGCCCAAATAAGACACCTCCGAGGGAAACATCTCTTCACGACTTTCTTGGATAATACAAAGTAGTATTAAATTGTTGTTTACATACATCATACCCACATAGTATTACATATAAAATATACAAAATCGTATATAATCGACATGTACTAATATACATAGTCGTTTCACTGAAACGCATGGTCTCTTTACTATTGAAAATTTTATGTAAGATCATGACACCATGTGGCTCCTTTCAAAATGAAATAAAGCAAAAATTAAGAGCATGTTCGATTAGACTCATTAAAAATAATCTCTCTTTTTTGTTGTTAGAGAAAAGCATTGAAAACTTGTTTGTAAAGCACTGTGTAACAAAAGTATTGGAAAGCATTTTGGACAAAGTTATTTATAAGGGAAATTGAATAGATAGTTGAAATATCACCTATTTTTTCACTCATATTGAATATCATCCCTTAAAATGAATTAATTATTAAAAAGATGATGCTTCCAAACTGATTTTATGCAAACAAAAGCAAAAAATAATCGGAAACAACGCATTGTGCGTATGTTAATATTCAAATCACTCATATTACCCAAAACACTTCAAACAGGTTTTATAAAAATAGCACACAGACAATTTAACAAAAACAAAATTCGACTAAAAATGGTTTTAAATTCTCCTGCAGAACTTTCAACTTGTATGCAAAACGGCATCAGGTTAGAGGGAACGTCACTTCTTCCATCCTTAGGAGAAAAATGGAACATGACGTCGAACACGTGTACTTCTCATTTTTATCAAATTTTCCTCAAATGAGCTTCTGTTTTCTTGCGTTATAAATTGCCTTTCCATCATCTCCGAAAATCTTTTCATCTGGCGATATTTAGATAGCTGTTCATCGCCTGAACTGGCAACCCTGTGCAAAAAGCTACTAGTCTAATTTGAATCACAGGAGTTCCTTTTTTTAACAACAAAGCCTGCGAGTGTTCAAGCACTAACATTTACAGGGAAGCCGAGAAAAAAAAATAGATCTATAGAATTTTTTTCCTCAGATTTTGGAAACATTTCGCATTTTATAGTGAGCATGAAGTGATGATTTTTCTACGTTGGATTTATTCATTTTAATGCAACTTTGAGTTATTGGTGCTGTGTGAAAAAATTAAGGCTTTAATGCTTTTGTCGTGATTGTAGGAACAATTGCTTGAAGAAAGAGAAATATTTTTTTTTTCTTGTGTGAATAATATTTTTCTCATGACGTGCTTGTTTGGAAGATATCGAAAGTACGCTCTGAAGGATAATTGGGGTGACAAAAAGGGCACTAATCCATTAACGTAAGTGAAATGCTTTTTTATTATTGCTATTAGGTTATTGTAGAACTCAGATTAATATGCAATTTCAAAAAAAATCTTTCATAATTTTTTTTTAATAAAATTTAGTAGTCACATGAATATCTATTTTTTCCCAATTTCTAGTTGATCATTTACTTTTTTCTGCAAAAAATAATTAAATAAAATAAAAACTCTTATCGTATAGTGTTAATGAAGATTTGATAAATTATTTATTTTCAAAATAATTGGAAACCCAAACAAGGATGCTAATCAATAGCAATGCTTAAAAAATGGTAAAATGTTTCCATTTAAATATTAATTTATATACAAATTATGTAATTCAAATGTAATTCTATTATTTTATTATTAAATTAATATTAATTTATATACAAATTAGATAATTCAATTCAAATTCTAAGGAGTGCCATTTAAGGCACTTAGAATAAATTAGCTGGTAGAATTTGAAAATCCTGCAATTATTTCTATTTTTTTTTCTTTTTAATATTCTAAATTTTTTTATTGATTACCCAATTTTTCTTTCAAAATATTCTAAGGCTATTCTAGCATTTGAAGCTATGTGTTAATTAATCATATGTTGAATTTTGATATTTTCATTTACAACACAAAGACTTATTCCGACATGGGCATCCCTTATTAGTTCGGGTAGTCCTTATTTCATTCATTGTCCTATTTAAAAGAAACATTTCTGGATTTGTTCAGCTTTTAAGTAAAATTTCTTGAGTTGTCCCTTTTTCATACTTGCAAACAAATAGTTAATATTAAAAAAATTTTTAAAGCATCAATCAGATTTAATTTTAAAAATCTTTTAAATTTAACAGTTGAAAGGTTAGAATTTGGTTATATATTTAAAGAAATAATGGCAGCCAGATTCTAATTTTCCTTGAATATCATCATATTTTAGGATAGTCATGAATAGCATTGCGGTGTTATTTGTATTTAGGTTAGTATTGTATTTGTATTAGTCTTTTGTACCAACGAATTTGAGTAAGAATTTATTTACATGTTTGCTGCTTTTCTTCAGAGAAACAGTAAACTTGTATAATGAAGAACATATCTGTAATTTACGTATAAATTGTGCCATTATACATGTTATAATATCAACATTCTATGATTTATCCAGGCAATTAAGTTACAAATAATCTTATTTCCGTGTGGTTCAAATAGCACTACCAGATTCTAATTATTCTTATTTCATCATGTTTCGAATAGGTAAACAGATTCCTTAAGCTCTAAAATGTCTCTCATTTCATACATGCATTGCAAAATTTTTAGGTACTTTTAAGTTGATTTGTATCACGATAAGATTTAATTTTGGAATATATTCCTCACGCACGTCCTTATATGTTGAAGTTTTAAAATTTTGTATACTTGTGTGTCTTTGATAACATTATACAATCTTAATATTTTCAAAACTTAATAGTCTGTGAATCAATTTATTTAGTTCAATTTAATTCAAAATGAATGATGCCACTTGATACGGAATTAGAGAAAAAAAATTGATTGTAAAATCTTATATTTCCGATAATGATTTTTAAATTAAATACTAAATAGAGAGAACAATTAAAATAAGAAAACTTTTTATTACACTTATACAAATTTATTTTTAAAAAACATCTTTTATGTAAGGTTTAAGATACTATTTATTTTTTATTTAAGTTAAATAATAAAACATTAATTTCAAATATTTTAAATTTTATGCATTAAAAGATTCTAAATAATAGAAAACTGAGTAGGTGTATCATTCATTCCCTTTTAAATTTCCGTTTCAAATATTTTCTCACAGAATCCAAATTAACGATTTTCTAGAAGAATTCTGATTGATCAGTGTTTCTAAAATTGATGCACAAATTATTCCAACGATTTTGTAATTTGATTTTAGTATTTCTAATAGTTGTTTCATGTTATTCTAGTAATTTTAAATACGTTTAAAGTGAAATATTTTAATCATGCTCCATTTTTTTTATTTGGCTATTTTTCTATTTTTATCAAAAAAGAGTTAATTCTTATTAACACAATATTTCTAATTCACTTTATGAATTGCGTTAAATTTTAAAATATCTTAAATATAATATTTAATATATAACCTGAAATTAACAAATTCCCAAAGCAAAATACCCGAGTTCTAAAGAGTTCGTCCATTGATTACTGACCCTAATCCTTCATGTGCAAATCTAAATAATTTGTGCATTGCAGATAATTCACCAAACTTTTTTCGATGAATTAAAGAAAGAGATTGTGAATATACTTTTCGTGATTCGATTTTAATTTGTGTAACAGTGGAACGTCTTTTTATTTAAAATATTAAGTCTCAACGTATAAAATATAAAGAATTCTGCTTCTTCTTCTATTTGCGCAGTTGAATGTTTGTTGTCTTGATAATTATTTAGCATTCTTGTGCATTCATTTTAAACTAGTTATTTGAAAGAAACTGACAAGATAAAAGAAATTTAGCCGTAAGTTATCCCAACATTAATCCTCACACCACCAGAAATAAAATTCGAAAAATATATAAATGAAATCTTTATATCTTAAAAACAGAAATTGTGCCAGATGCATTTTATACATTTTAGCGAGCAATGCTATTATAATGCTGCCTAACTTCTGTTAATTTCTGAAATATCTGGATTGTTAACTTCTGAAAATATCTGGATTTATTCTCATAATCTTTTTTTTTATTAATGTATTAATAAAATTTGCATATTTTATTTGCTTATGAAGAGTGAATTTAAAATTTCTCTCAATTTTATAAATAAAAACAGTAAAAGAAAGAAATCAACCTAACGTTAGAGCATTAAACTATTCATTATTTTCTCTTTTAACTAAAAATACAAAAATATTTATTGGTGGCTTAATTCTATGGACAGTCTTTCTATTTCAACTGAACAAAAAGAACGAAAACAGCTCATTTAACATGAATTATTTTTTTATTCTAAAATTATACAATGTTATCGTTTGCTATTTTATTTATATAAGTCTTTATGTAAAGGCTAGGAAGAATATTTGATGTGACTCATTAAAACACATGGATAATTTATACAATAAAGAAAATACTGATTAGTGTTTGGTTTAAAGCTACTGGAATTTCCAGCTGGAATCAATGCTATATGACAAACCACTAGAAATATATTAAGAAATGTTTTTACTTTTATTTTATTTATAAATTTCAACATTTCAATATTCTTCAACATTTATAATCAAAAATAATTAGATAATTGCCTTAAATTAAAATTATTTCTTTGAAAACTTGCGTAGTCAATATTTTAATTAAATTTCTATGTAATTATAATTAAATAAGGCTCTATTTTCTATATTTGAAAGGCTTTATTTTCTATATTTTATCTACCATACTTTCTTTTTTCCATACTTGAGATTTTAAATAAAATTTTCGAATAGAAATATGGTTTCGAATTCTTTTTTCTTCGCAATAAAAAATGGGTAGCTAGTGTAAAGTGTTGAAGGAGTTCTGAATCAGCCATGAGAGCGAGCACAAGGACTTTATTTCCACACACAATTTATTTTTCATGTTTGATTTAAAAGGCAAGACTAATAATAATTACAAAAATTACCAATTATTTTTCAATTTAGTAAAATACTTTACTTAGATTTACTTTTCTCCTCTAATTTGAAGTCCTGGGGCCAAATTGAGAATAGCTTATCATAAACCAGTTCTACCCTAATGTAAAGGCACATCACTTTCGACCTTTTCTAGACTTCATTCAATCTGGAAATCTAGTTGAATGGCGCAGTTTAAAATAATTATCTTTTTTATTTTGATTTTTTCTTAAACGCGAGGTTTCTGCATACTTGGTATTATGGCCCAGCATACGAAAACTTCACAATTTAAGCAGTAGTGAATAAAGTTACTCTAATATTACCAAGTCATAATGAATGATGGTTTAGAACTAGTTGTCATTCTATAAAAATTTTATCAATAAGATTATGATTTAATCATTAACGTCAGTACGTTATGTAAATTATCATGTTCCATTGTGAATTTTTTTCTATTTAAACGGCTTTCTTAAATAACTTTGATTTTAAGTGACTAAAATTTTTAAACTTCAGTTTAAGAATATTGACAGAGTGGATTGGCGTATTTGGCAGTGTGTATCTTTTAATTTAAATGGCTTACTCAAATAGCTTTGATTTAAAGTGACCAACATTTCCAAAATTCAATTTAGGATGTTGTATATATTGAAAGAGGAGTCTGGCGCATTTGGCGTTATGTATTTTTTAATTTAAACGGCTTACTCAAATAGCTTTGATTTAAAGTGACCAAAATTTCTTAACTTTAATCATTCTTTGAAAGTTTAAACAGCTTTGATTTAGTGACTAGAATTTCTAAACTGCAATTTAAGATGTTGTAGATATTGTAGGAGAGGTTTGGTGTATCTCTAAAGAATTATAAATTGGCAGAACTGGACGTCTAGTTTTAATAGAAATGTCTGATAACTGCCATTTAGACACAAATGTCTGTACATATATGGAACTTAAAAATAATTTTTACTTTTTTACTAATTTATTTTTTTAAAAAACATAGAATTTTTCAAAAGTAATTAAAAGTAAAACTCGGACAAAAAAAATTCAAACTGCGACCACTTCGCCAATTTCGGAGTATATGACCATTTTATTTGCATGTATAAAGATCAATGTCGATTAAAAATTAAAAAGACTGTTTAAAAAACACATTCTGAAACGTGATCAACGACAAGAAAGAGAATAGGATTTTGTAACAGAGTGTGATTATATATTTAGCTTTTTACTAATTACACAAAAAATTATTTTCTTTAGCCAGACAAATTTCAACAACGGGCGATTCGCTATGCATGCGAGGCTTGCGTATATCAAAGTTATTAGGGACAAACAACCTACCGTTAATGTGCTTTGGTATATAGAGATGAAATATCACTTTGCTTGTAATCCTTCTCATCTACCCACGGTTTAGAAACTCTAACTTGCTTAACGCTTACAAACCTTGTATAAATTCAAAACGGGACTTTAATTTTAACTAAAAAAATTCACAAAGAATAGCACTTTTGACATTTCTCCATATTCTGCAACTATGTCCCTCAATAAGATAATGAGTTTTGATAAATGATGTCAAATTTTAGCTTACCCTCACATTTTATTGGTGCTTGTTTTTTTTCTTTCCTTTCTTTTTTCTGGCAAGCATCAAATTTATCAGGGATAAACATCCTACCGTTAGTTGCTCTGGTACATAAAGCGAAAATATCAAATTACTTGTAAATATTACTTTTTCCTTGGCTGCGTATGAATATTCCACAATTTTCTTTCTTTTTTGCGATTCATGATTTTATATTTAATTCCAACAGAAGCTGCACTATCATTCGAAATATCTGTGTGATTGAAATTATTTGTTTTACTATCAAATTTCATTTTATTTAAATATTTGCTTCGTATGGTAATTAATACGGCACATTAAAGGTATTATAACGTTAAATGAAAAGAAAAATCTGCTAAAACTTATTCAAATTTAAATTTAATTTATTTTAGTCGTAAATCACTGATAATATTGAACCAATATAGTTGCAAAGAACTTATGATAATTAAATCGGAATTTATTATTAACTAGTACTAGAAGCTATAATTAGCTAGTACTAGATGCTTAAAACGCAGACATTCATATAAAAAGACATATAGACTGAGCTGTTAAGAAAAAATACCCTGTAAATGGGTTTTGCTAAAGAATAACTACAAGAAAGTAATTCGTATTAACTTAAACATCGTAAAAAAGAGTTAAACAATATAGTTCTAAATGTATTTTGTAAAATCTGAAATGATGACAAATGCATTTCCACAATCTATTTTTTAAAAAACTAGGAAAACATTGATCACACATTTTAGATTGAAAAGACTTCATTTAATTTGATATGTGCGGAATAAAAGTCTATTTTTCTGCTGCATCTAGCAATTTTCCATGGATAGTGTAATCCTCTATTATTATCTCTTCTTTGCATGATTTCTTCTTTCTTATGAAATAAATTAGGGTGATATAATTCATTCTCTAGAATAAAGAAGAAATGTTTTAAAAATCCTGGTATATATAATATAAAATAATTAAAAAACAGCATGATCGAAATATCCATCATCCTACGAATTTACATGTTAAGCTCAGTATAAAATCTCCAATCACCATCTTATGATGGAAATTTCCATCATCATGCAATGAAGGATTATTAGGGTTGAAATCCGATATATTATCATATGCGAATAACAAATAGCTTCGTTTAAAAGTGTCTGAGCATATTGGCAGATATAAACAGGGATTTAAAAATTGTCAATTGCGAGGTTCATTGCTGCTTTGATATTATCTACACAATGGTCTTTTAAGAAATTTCGCTGAAATATTTTTATGTAATGTCTTAAAATGACATTTTTTTTTTGTATTTTTCAAAATAAAAATGTTTACAAAGTGTGGTATGTATCATTTATTTATGTATAATTGAGCTATGTATACTGTATGTATTCTCGAAATAATGTGTGTACTTAACTACTTGTGGCGTGACTCCATATCTGAATATGTTACTGAAACAAGCAACCATTATCGCCACGCCCTAATTAACATACCTAAAAATACACGGAAATTGATGTTCTCAATCGCTGTACTAGACTTTATTTGAATAATCGTTCTATTTTTAAAGCAATTTATTTGTTAACCAAAAAGGCAGATTTCGTCCATTAATATATTTTTAGCCACACTGTTTCAATTATCCTATTCACTGAAAAAACAAATGCTTTACCTTCATTACAAAACAGAGTTTTTACCATATGACGAAGATTATCATTTAAGCTAAGAATGCTTTTTATTTAAATATAGTCATTATAAAGAGTTGAAAGCCATAAAATTATATTTGTCAGTTATGAAATTAGAAATTGTCTTCTTATAAAACATAAATTATAATGACTAAATTATAAGTACTTGTATGAAATTTTCTTCTGTTGCAGCAAAAGATTTTATTACTTTCCCTCTCGATGAATATTTTTTGTCCTTATACCGCATGCACAGGAACTATATCTACAAAAGTTGATTGCGGTTTAAATACATTTTGTAGCGGTTTAATAAACTTTGCGTAACAGACGTTTAAGCACTTTCTGAGGGCCGAGATAGCCTGGTTGGTCGGGCGTTGGACTCGCGTCTCTTAGGTAGTGAGTTCGAACCCCGCCGGCTGAAGACTCTCAGTGTGTGTGGTAGCTGGCGCACATATAAATATGTCCTGGTCACAAAGTCCTCCATGTTGAGTGTAATACCACTGGGGGTACTGGTTCAGGGGTGATCGTTCTCTTATTCAAGACTAAATTACGATCTGTAGATGAGCGCATGGATGAAGTCCGCCCCGTAAAAAGTATTGTGACGTGGGAGTAGCAAAGTTGTACTCTTGGCTCTAGTTGGCGCTACTGTAAGAACAAGAGACACTCACTCGGCTTAAATCGATAATAGTTAACTGTCAGCGGGCTTGTAAAGTGCCAAAAGTCACAACACAAACACTTTCTGTTTCATGTAGTAGATCATCCTGGATGTGAAGAAGTCTAAAAACAGATTTTTTTGTTTTGTTTTGTTTCGGTTAGTTTTCTATTCCGATCGCTATGGCGCCTAGAGTTAACCACTTCGCATACAAAGACGAGTCTGGCTAATGCATCGAATAGCTGAATTTTTTTATTTTAATTCTGCAATGAAGTTAAAATATCATATAATTTAAAATGAAAAAATCAATTAAAAACTCTTTAATATCTCAAATGTCCTTATATTATTATACAAATTAAAATAATTTCAAACAATGCTAGAAAAAATCTAGAGCTTTTAATGTCCAGTTGGATGATAGCGCCTCTTGTCTGCATCACCCTCAGTCACCTTGCAACCTAAAATGAATTTTTATTCCCCTTAGAATTATGATTGTCATTCACCATATCATTTTTATTTTTCAAATCATTTTTAAGTTGCTTCTTTAAATTTGACATCTTTTTTATAATTTTCCTTTTAAGTAAAACTGATAAATTCCACTATTTTCTTGTTTTCAGAGCTGAAAATAATCTGTAACGACTTCAGCGAAATGCGAAATTAAAAATAAAACATTTTAGTAAGTCTATACCGAAGTGAGATAACATTTAATTTTGTCTACTTTTCTTAGCTTTAGAAGATTTCAAGATCTCCCCTTTTTCATCAATAGTGAATTCTCTTCTGATAAGATCACATTTATCGAACGTTACACTTTTTTTCTGTAATATCATCTATCTCGAATTCACAAATGGGAGTGCAGAGCTGTTATACGGAAGTAAAAAAGACGACTGGGAAAACCAGATTGCTCCTGATAAAAGAAATATCTCGGATATAATTCTAAGAACAGAAAAAATAGAACAAAAATTAAGAATAACTGAGACTTGCTTTTCGTCTGAAACATTTTAATGAGACTCCCACAGCATTATTTTGCCTATAGTAGTCATTTTAAAATTTGCATAAAACGGATAGAGATTATAAAGAAAATAGTTTAAAAACTGTGTGACATGTAGGTAATATTTTAATTGAATTTTTTTTTACTTTCAATGCATATTCCTTTTTTACTTCTGAGAATCATCGATATTTATTTTATAATTTCTGATCGAAATATTTTTAACCCATACAGCCCCATTCTTAAGACCCCCCCCCTTTCTTTATAAAGTCTATGATGCAGTTGTTAATCAATCAAAGTGAAAAACTTCATGTGTGAATAATTTTTTTGGAACCATGATGATTGAATAATGTACAAACAAATGTCTAAACAAATATTTAAGTATACTAGAACATTAAATAAATTTGCATTTCCGAAATAAATTTTTTCATGTAAATTTCTAAAATTCTAAATTTAAAAATAAACATATTTGATATTTTGTCAATGAAAATGCGAAACTTTGTATGTGAATAGAAGAATGTAAGATAAACATTTTGTTTAGTGACACTTTTGCATTATTGGGACGTATAAAAATTAAAATTTTTTTTTTACGTTTTACTGTAAATCTGCATAGAAACCAAAGTGTTTTCATACTTTTCCCCCATTATTTAATGAAATTTTGTAACTAGATATCTGGAAATTTTGTATTCATGTCTAGGTGCAATATTTAGGAAATAAAAACATATTTCACTTTTTAAGACACCCTATGTGTATTTTACAAGAATTTTCAATAATATATTTCATTATTTCAATAAAATTCAACCCAAGTTCGTCGTTTCGAAAAATATTTAATTTCATAATTTTTCATCATTAAAATCAATGAAAGAAAGATTATGACTGATATCTGTAGGAATAAGAAAGAGAAGTTATAGTACCATGAAAGGTTAGAATATAAATAAACCTGAATGTAGTATTTTTAATAGTACTATGATAACATGCGAGTAGTCTCCATTATGAAGGTTAATTTACACAATAAATAAAAGAAGCGTAATTCTTTTCAGAGAATATTATTTTAAATTCTATCATAATTTGGGGCTTAAAGGTAATTTTTTTAGGGAAGCATGAAAGTTTCCGCATAGGAGATTCAATTGAAATTAAACGCAACTAATATTCCCCATAAAACCAACGATTCAACAAAAACAGCTAAGTCTAAATATTATTCTAATGCATTGAGACATAATATTATGGAGAATTTAGTTTTTTTAAAAAAATCACTAATTAATCTTGTATATATCCTATGATTTCTATGACACTAAAACGCTCATAAATATATTTTTGCATGCGTTTTTATATGTAATTTGATTTCCCAAAGCTTTCTCATGCTGTCATTTGATTTATCAGTGATTTAAGTTCACAGAAAGTCAATTTTCGTTAGATATATATTTGAGAAATAAATATTTATGTATATCATTTCAAAACAAAACAAATAAATTATTTTATTTGGCAATGATGAAAACAAATAATTAACTAAACAATTAATTTTGATGTAATTGGCAAATCAAATCTGGTCACAAAATTCGGCAGAAAAACTTTCCTTTTTTATACCAGTAGAACATTCATACAAAACCTCAACAGCTAGCCAATCATGAGAAATCGAGTTATTGAAATTCGATTCAAGAATGAAAAGTAAATTTAAGCTTTTTTTAATCGATAGGCATAATATTATTTTGTTAAGTTAATCATATTAAACATTTCTTGGTTATCCAAATCCAAATTAATAGATGATGACAAACGCTTTTCTGTTCCATTGTGCGAAAATAAACGTTTATCTTGTCTTTTTAGGAAAGAAAGTAAACAGTATAAACTAAACGTTTATTTTGCTGAAAGTTTCAGCTTAGTTTAGTCGAGTTCTCTTAAAACTGTTTCTCTGCTCTCTGAAAGCCTTTTCCTGTTATTCGCCAGATCACCAGCAGTGCCTGCTTCGTCCATTGTGCGATCTTTCGCTCCTGTGGCATTATTTTCCACTTATTTGGATTTACTTCCCTTCTTTTTTACGGGAATAGATCTGTCACCGAACACTTTATTTATCAATATTAACTGTATTAATTTTTGAACTGTATTTACTATACAAAATTGGCATCTAATAACTAAATAACAAAGCATCTGATAGAATAGCTTATATTAAAAATATACTGGTAAATTTAATAAAATATTTTTAAATCATACTAAAAAGTAGATTTTTTAAAAAATATATCTATTTTTTTCCCCTCAATTTGTTATTAATTGCTAAAAATATTATGTAATCGTGAATTTAATTGTTCTGAAATTCATCACCAAATGGCGCCGATTCTATAGAAACAAGATTTAATGCACTAGCCTTTAATTAATACTTAAGTTTGGAAACTTTTGAAACTGTATTTTATTATTTATAGCACAAAAATATATTAAAACTACTATATCTAATGAATTTAATGAGTTAAACTAGCTCGCTACAGTTTATATATATTTAGAACCTCAAAGGCTAAGAAAAATTTTATTTCTGTCTTAAATTTTCAGTTAGTTTAAAATCTATATTTTTATATTTTATATTATTCATACAGATTTTAGTGCTTATAAACACATATCGCATTCATCTTTGTATCATATGTTTGAAATTCATTCTTTCTCTAAAATATTCTTGTTGTTTAGATGTATTAAATAAAAGTATTTATTGGAATTTTTTTTAATTAAAATACACATGGTATAATGTTTCGGATTTTTTTCATTTTGACGCGAAGGGATTTTTTTCGTACACTTAATATATAAAGTAATTAAGACAAAAAAGGCTCCTAGCTTCTCTAACACTAGTAATAAATATCCAACGTTTTATGTCTTGCTCATTTTTTTATTTAGTAAAACAAATGGGTATGCAATAAAAACTCATTCTTAATTAAGTTTTTATTTTTGACTCTGCTCAAACAGAAAAAAATACTACATTTCATTTTATTTATATCTCATAATTTACGAAAGAAGAAAGACATTTTTGAACAACTTATTCCACTTATCTTCTGTAAACGTCTCTTTTGTTCTTGCACTCCACTGAAATAAATTATTTGATTATGTTGAGAGGTTTGTTCGCCATAATGTAGAAATCTCTCGCTTCCTGTCAGAGTTCTTTTACGTCTTTTCTGGGTTGCACTTCCAAGATGTGCTTCTTAAAATAAATGTAGCATGCTGTGATCTTGACATATTGCATTCAAAAACTATTGACTCAATAGGTACGTGATTTTCAATGTTATCAAGGAAATGTTATCTCTTAATAATAGAGGTGGCTTCTCTTTTGAAATGCCATCAAACAAAAGTCGTTTTTTTTTCAGTTGCTATGTTTAAAATGATCAATGAAACCAATTTAATGGATTTTTAATTTTGAATATTACTAGTACTTTAAATAGATTATATCCAAAGTTAGTTTTATCCTAAATTAATTTAGATTTATAGTTTAAATAGAGATTATAAATTAAAAATATAAACGTGGTTAATGTTTCCAAAAATGCTTCAAGAAAATAAATTATACAAAGAAATTTCAAAATGTTTATTAATATTCGTGAGTTAAAAAAATGTTTGTAAATATTATGTTTTTACTGTTTTTCTCAATGAATAAATGGCGAATGGTAAAACAATGTTCAAAAACTATGTATGTAAACCGGAATTGTTCGTGAACCTGTCATCTCGAGAATTTGATTTATTCATAGTACTTCAAACTACTTGGAAGACTTGTATTTTATTGCTTTCAAAATTTCAAAATGTTTATTAATTAAAAGAATGTTTTTAAAGATTATTTTTTTTATTGTTTTTATTTTTCAGTGAACAAATAGTGAATGGTAAAACAAAGTATGCTCAAAAACTATGTTGCTACAAGAATTGTTCATGTGTCTCTCATCTCAACAATTTGATTAATTCATAGAACTTCAAACTACTTTTAAATAGTATATGAAATAACAATGAACCATCTAAACTTCTATTTTATTGCTTGATCTCAACGCACAGAGAAGGAACGTTCAACAAAACAAGCCCCAAAACTACATTTGCTATAGGGATTATTCGTGAACCTGTCAATTGGATAATTTGATTTATTCATAATATTTCAAATTATTTTTAAGTATATGAAATAGAATTTACTCATATGGGTGTGTATTTTATTGCTTGATCTTAACGCTTAGAGAAGAAATGTTTACAAAATAAGTCCAAAAACTATGTTTTATACAAGAATTATTTGTGAACCAGTCATTTTGATATATTCAAACTGCTTTTAAATATCAGAAATATCAATTACCTTCATAGACGTGTATTTTTTTGATTAATCGTAACACATAGAGAATAAATAGTTAATAAAATATTCCCCAACTTTATGTTTTATACAAGGAATTTTCATGTAACCTGTAATCTGTATATATTTGCAGCATTTCAAAATGCTTTTAATGATATGAAATAGCAATGGCAGATACAGGCGTGTTTTTTCATCAGTCATGTCGACCGCTGTAAAGCGCTAACTATTTCAAGTCTGATAGTTTTATAATTCACACCTTCGTTCTGTTCACTTCTTATATCATCTTCATAACAGAAGTACATATAGTCCAAATAAACTGTCATGAAAAATAACAAAATGCGAAAAAAAAATTCATAGCAGAAATTTTATTTGCTTAAGTTGTTGAGGTGCTTATTCGTAACCGACTTTTAAGTTTGAAACCTCGTGAGTTCCAGAAAGGTGGAGGACGAGATGTGTAAAAGTTTTAAAACCGGCTTTTCCTGTCTAAATAAAAAGCTATTATTTTTAGAAGGAAGATTTAAACAAGAAAAATCTGTACAATGAAACATAACGATAGCTTAATTAGATCAGAAGTAAATTTGAAAAAAATATTTTTCATTTCTTTATTTGAGCGAAATTTTTGGAAATCCGCTTCGTTACAAATTATAAAGTAGGAAATAAGTAGGAAAAATCTTCGGGTCATTATTTGAATTATTTTTTGAAAAATTCGATTTTGTTGGAAAAAAATATGATTTTCTAATAATGGTTATAAGTACTTTTTTTTGACAAAAAGAATTCGAAGATAGAATAAAAATTCAATTCCGATAATGTTCTAGAAGTTTTAATTAATGTCATAATGGTCGATTTAAAAAAAAAAGCTTAAAGTTAAAATTTGAAAAGGGAAAATAAGTATCACTTTCTGACAATTTGTGCGGTTTCTTAAGACACACGAAAGCATAACTTTCTTCAGAAAATAAATTCAGGCTTGATATTGAGATAAAATATTAACTTCAAATTTAATTTTCATCATTAATGCAGTATAATTTACGGAATAATCATACTGTAATAATCATCAATCATTATCATTGTATGGCATGGCCAATGATTATACGGCAATAATGGTATGGCCATGACATCATTTTAATGGTGATACCATTTTCATATTTTTGAAAATGATATGGCCATTTTGGAATGAATGATCATTATCATTTTAAATAATTAAACAACATCTTTAGAACATGATTTTTTTTTTCTCTTCTTGAATTTCGATTCATAAAAAGTACTAATTGGCATTTTTCGATGTCCCTACTTTTTTTTCCAGCAAAGCCGAATTTTTCAAAAATAAATTCTGATATTGATCTGAAATTTTTATCGGTTATTCTCTTCTATATAAGAAGTATTTATGTGAAATTCCAAAAAATTCTCTTATATTCCAAAATAAAAAAAAAAAAATAAGAATCACCATTTTTTTTTTTAAATTTAAACTCCAAGCACTGGTATTAAAACAATTCCTTCCCTTCTCTAGTCACTTCTTATCCGTTAACATATTCGAGTGCAAACTTTGTGGCCTGTTTTGGATAGCCTACTCAACAATTTGAAACAGTAAAATTAACAATAAGTACTTTTCCCAGGAAAAAATATAATTCAACTGGACTTATAATAATAAGACATCACTCTATAAGTCATTGTTCTGATACATATATGGCGATGTTGTCGACAGATCCAGATGATTTTTGAATAGTACCAACTTTCAAATAATATGTGTTAAAATTTCGTGCCATTCTGACAACTAGTTTACAGGTTACAATGGTATTAGCGACCCTAGTTTTATAATTTTCAAAACAATGGCTAAAAAAATGAGTTAAACATTGTGTTTTGATGAGGAAAAATACTGTTGAAGTCAAATAGTGGCTTGTTAAATGTTATGGAGACTACACCAGGGAAATCAATTATTATTGAATGATATGCTGGATTTAAATGCGATCGTAAAAAACATCGAGGATGCTGAGCGCTCTAGTCTTCCAAAACCGGCAGTTATTCCGTAAAAAGTCCACAAAATAATTTTTCGATGATCGTAAAATGAAATTGCGTGGGATAGGTCACACCTTAAAAATAACAGAAGGTTTGCAATTTTGCACAAACATTTGAGCATGCGTAAGTTGCTTTCGAAGTCAATGCCACATTTGCTTACACCGGATTAAAAACAACAAAGCGTCACGATTCATAGCAATCTTTGAAGCTGTTCAAGCAAGATTTCTTGCATTGAAATGTGACAATGGATTAAACATGGATCCACTACTACACACCTGAATGAAAATGATTGTCAGCAAGTGCCAGCAACTATGGTTCAGAAACGGATTGTAAAACCTTCCGCGTTTTTGCGCATGCGTTGGTATGGGTTTAATTCTTCAAAATAGGGGTGAAAGGAAACATGAAAGGAGGAGATTTTTACATTTACTAGTATGTAATAGGGAAAGTCCAAGGTCAAAAGGAATACTGGAAATGCACTTATCGTTCCGCGTCTCACCCCTTAATGAGATGGAGTCGTCGAAATGTGGTCGTCTCAGAATCCGTTGACGAACTATACTGAAGTCGTCCACAGAGAACGAAAACTTAGAAGTCAGCTGGCAAGGTAATGGCATCCTTAATTTGTTTATTGACTGTCTTGTAAAAGATAAAATTATCAACAGAGAATGTTACATGGCATTATTGGATGGACTGGGTGTAGAAATCAAGAAGAAAAGACTTTACATGCAGTAGGAAAAGAAGTGCTGCACCAGCAAGACAATGCCCTGTGATAAATGTTTATGAAAACGATGTTTAAATTGAATAAATTACGCTTCTAATTGCTTTTGGACCTCCCACCGTATTCTCTAGCTCTAGCCGGCAGCGAATACTGGCTTTTTGCAGACATAAAGAGAAGATCCAGAGAAGAAGAAAAAATTGGCTCAAATAAAGAAATAATTGCCGAAACTGGTGCCTATTTTGAGAGCGAAGACAAACGATTCTACAAAAAAGGCATTTAAAAGTTAGAGGAGCGCTGGAATAAATAATCATTCTTAAAGGAGAGTAAACTTAGAAATAAAATTGAATTTCTAAAGAACAATTGTTTTTCTCAGTTAAACTGACGATTTATTGAGTGGTTTGATGCATAGTATTTGTCTTTTTAAGGTCTGATTTCAGTTAAATATACTGCACTTAAGAAGACTTAAAGATTTTCTTGAAGTTCATTGCTTTTTTTGTTAAATGTGTGACGAGATGTTCCTTACATAAACGTGTTTATTATTTTAAAGCAAAATTTCTTTTCGATTTTAATTCCCTAACAAGTAAATTTGAAAGCCGAAGTGAACTTCCATACTTTAAATATTAATGTTACGGAGCATGGTATATCATTCATTTTCCGTTTGAAGCTGCCAGCATTGAGAGTGCACCTTTAAACACGTTTATCTATCTTCATCGAGTCTCATAAAAAGTACTGAATAGATTCCTTATGCTATGTATTGTAAACGAATTCTCTGAATGAAACTTATGAGTTTTATGCATAGAATGAGTTTTAACTGCATCTAAATCTTCGAACATATTTCTAACAAAACGAATCGGAATAACTGTTTTTTTTAATTATTTTTATTATTATTATTTCTTCTCTGTAATGTTATCTCGTGTTTACTTTTTAACCCTGACTTCATATTGTATCAGATTTGAACCATAATCTATTTTTCATGCTAATAATGAATTTTAAAAATTTTTTTGACAATATACGCTATATCAAATTAGAAATATCACAGGGTATCGAAAAATAATCATTCATTATATATTTATTTTTTCGTATACGAAATGTAGAGGAAGTACTGTAATAGCTAAAAAATTCGAACTCGAGATCTAGACGAATCTCCGCGTTTTAGAACACTCTAAATTAGAAAAACACATTTCTGTCATTATGTCTGTCTATCTGTTTGTAACAGAGTTAAGACGGTTTTGAGATAGATCGATGAAATTTGGTATACGGCAAATTTGTAAATTTCTAACATACTTTCAGCAAAATTCGTTAAGAGAAAGTATATCTTTTCGGCTGTCCGAATATACATTAACAAGATGAAGAGATCTAGATAGATAAAATTCAGTACACAGATTTACATCTGTAATGTAAACACCTATCAAATTTTGAGCCAAATCCAACAAGAAGTAGATGTTCTACTTTATAAAGGGGATAACTCAAAAATACAATGACTTAAATATATCAAATTTGGTATGGGATTTTGTGAATGATTTTATAGAAAACAAAAGGAAAAAAAATCTCCCATTTGTGCGTATAATAAACGAGTGGGGATTGATCTCTAAGATATTTTTTTATCGTAAGTAAAAAGTAATATTCCAGGCTGTTTTATCATCTGCTTGAGATAACTTTCCTAAATGCTTGTATTTCATATAAAGTATAACGAAATCCAAAGTAGATAAAGATGAGATTACCAACAATTTGTACTTATGGAAATCCGAGTAAAGGTAGCAGAGGCTATATATGAGATCTGTCCAAATAATTCCAAAAAAATATGGGTTAGTTTCATCAGATACAGTAAACAATTGTGCAAGAAATGCCAAAAATCATTAGCGTCTTACTTCCCATTTTGTGATGTTTGTAAGATAGGATTGGACATTTTTCGATAGACAACAGGGGCGAATAGAAAACAGTGCAAATGTCCTAAATGTGGAGAATTGTCAACTCTAAAACGTGAAAAAAATTATGTCTTTCTTTATTTCAACAATAACAATAAAGGTTTTTAATCATTTCAAGTATGAATAATTTTATATGTAATAGAATTTGAAAAAATATCTAAAATTTTTGTACTTATTGCACCAAATATAAAACAAAAGAAAAAATATCTTCGTGCTCAATATATCTGATTTCATAAATTTAATAAATTCAATTAAGTAACATCACAATTATATTTTAATTTTTTATGTATTTTTATATCGTTATATTTAAATTTTCTACGACCAAAACATTTTTTTTTAATTTGAAATTTTAAAAAATCGTGTATTGAAGGTTTAATAAAATATCGCTTTTGATTTAACGCACATTTTATTATGAGAATTTTTCTGAAGAAATAAACGGGAAATTAGTTGTTATCTTAATAATAGAAATTTTAAATATCGTAATATAGAAAAATAATTATATTTTGATAAGCAATCGAAATATAATTATTTTTCTTTTAATTGGGGGTAACGTTCTTTTTTAGTGTATGTGTATATAAGAAAACTTTATTAATTATTTTTGTTTTGGAGTTAAAATTTATTTTCAGAAGACAAAGAATTGGAAATTATTTTTCCTTTTGGAATGTAGCACCTATATGTCATCAAAAGAACCAATTTAACAAATATAATATAATACTGATAAATGCTGGAGACCATAAATGCATATTTACTTTAAAAAATATCCCGTAAGCAATTTCCTTATAACATGCATTAAACTTCCGCAGCTGAAATACACTAATAAAGAACTTTTCGTTCAAATTTTAACTTTCATTCAGGTTTCAACTCAAGTCTTCAAATTATTGATGATTTTGCCCAAGCATTGTTGCTGGAGTGCCTGCAGACGGAGTAATAAGCAGCTCTGAGCATATCAGTTTTCATTTGGGAGCAATATCTTTCAATAAGCACTCTAACTCGTTGATTGTTGTTGAACTTTGCAATTGCAGCATTGCCGCAACAAGAATTGTCCTATGATTCCCGCTTATAAAATGCCTTCTGGAGATATTTAGTGCAGTGCAAGGGTGATGAAAATTCAATATTGCCTTTTTGTCAAAGCAATCTGTTGGTCAGAATTCCATCAAGTTTCACTTTTTCAGCAATGAGTAGCGGATTTGGGTTCCCCAGGCAATGCATATTATAAGAGTTTTTTTTTAACGATTAGTCAATTTAGTTTCACATTTTTAACTTTATATTTTTATAACTTATTTTAATTCTTTTTTATTTTAATAGCTTTGTATATATATATATATATATATATATATATATATATATATATATAATTTATTTATTTTCAATAAGTGCAAAATGGAAAAAATTATTAAAATTACACAATTATTAAAAAAATAGTCATATATTTATTATTTAACGATTACTAATGCAAACATTTAATTATTGAGAAATATTATAGATAAATAATAAATTTCTGACAAATACAAGAACAAAAATTATTATTTAACAATATCTGTCAGATAAAATAGAATAAAAATTAATGAATAATTAATATTTCAATATATTAAAGGAAAGTATTTCATTCACTCATGCTTCAATAAATGATTTTAATAATTCTATGTATACACACACACTACAATCTTAGTTTTTAAAATTTGTAATTTTTACAAATTTAATATCTACATTAATAAGTCATTAATGACCATATCTTATTTTCCCCTGTGCGCATTTCCTTCAGTCGATCGGCCTTAGGCAGCTGCCTAGTCGGAAATCCACCACTGATAAAGATGCTAGTACAAATAACTATTTTTCTTCCTTTCTTTTTTTCCATCGTTCTTGAATGTTTAGCATAACATAATCCTACTGTGAATTTAGGTGAAAGTCATCAGTCACGATAATATAAAAGAAGAAATGTCAACCAATCCCTTTCCCGAAAGTTATGGATTCATATTGTAACTTTAGATTAACGTCATCAGTCACCGTATTCTCAAAGAAGAAAAATCAACCAATCCAAGAGTTGACAATGTTTCTTACTTAGCTGACACCTGCAAATTTCAATAATAAACAAAAATTGTCAATTTGTCAAATAGTTAAAATTATTATGGTTTATGAAGTCATTATCCTTTAAAAAAATACTGCTTGAATGTAAAAAAATTAGAATTTATTTCATTAACTAATAAATACCAAATAACAATCGATAGTTGGCAAAATTTTACATTTAAATTTATCTATTAATCTATGTAACTTTGGTGGATATTATTTATGTTTATGTGTTAGCTATTTAAAATGCGTGTATATATTGGGGACATTCTGCATTGTTTTAAAACGGAAGATAAGAAATAGAAATAGACAAATACTTTTTAGAAGGTCACTATTAATAATTTTCTTACTAAAAAGTATAAAAATGGGCTTAGAGTTAATCTAAGGGCATTGTATATATAAAAAGATCTTACAAGTGCAGGAATTCGGTACTTATTATGTTAATCATCAAACAAAATCTCGTATAATACTCCTTTTATTTTATTTTAACGCATATAAATTTTGCTACTCTTTCGACTTTTACAACCTTTTGTTGAGTTTGATTTATTTTTAAGCTCACAAAAAAGAAAATGAAGATAACTTAATACTATAATTTATATTTTAAGAGCAATAAAAATAAATTAGCAATGCACATTACTCTGAATTAATTTATCATGTCATTTACGATACCTAAGAAAAATCCAATCAAGCACTTATTAAAATTTTGAGTGGATTAAGATACTTAACAAGCATACTTATACATGAGTGTATGAGCGTGTACGTCATAAAAAAAGTATTGTCATCACTTCCTCTCTCAAAGTATTCAAACTGAACCTCATATATTTGCGCATACTATTGTTGAAGTCAAATCGCGGTCACATGAAAGAACATCAGTTGGGCCACATCAATAAAATTTTTGATCCATTACATATCACCGGGTGGGAGAAAAATGATAATAAAGTAATATTCAGTTAGATGTTAGACGATAAGTGAAGTTACATTTAATTTTGTAACAACATCTAAATTAATTGATTTTATTATAAACTGTTTTTTATGCATCGTCTTAATTCTGCAAAGAACAGAAGATAGTTTGAAGCTTCTTTAGTTATCATATGACTCACTTGAGTAGCACTGATCATTTACAGAGTTGGTCAGGGTAATTGTGAACGAATTTCTCAGAAATTATCATTTGCTTTGATTTAAAATTTTCTTATGAGAAGGAAAATAAGTTTATGTTTTATGTGAAGGTATAACCATGGCCTGAAGGACTCCATAAACAAAGCCTTTTTTTTCAAAATTAATTTGTTCATTTACCAATTTTATTTATAGCTACGTTCATAATTACCCCCAGGAAATATGGGTAACTGGGAGCATGCATTTTATCTTCTGATGACGGTAGCAAATCGATTTATAATAATAAGAAACTACTATTTATTTTCCCAGAATTTATTTTACCACCCGTTCTCAAGTATTTCAAGGTACTATTTTCTTTACTGTTTTTAAATAAAAAAATATATTCTTTTTAATGAAATATTACATTTAAATTATCCTAACTATTCAATACCTTCAATTTAATTCAATTTTTACCTTTCAATTTAGAGAGGAAACATTGCCGTGTTCCTAGACTTACAATCGCCTGCTATCCTATTTTATATTTCCAAAATGCATAAAAAAATACAAGTTTTTGTTACATTAAAATTCTGTTCCTAATTATTCCACGGTGAAAATTATCAGTAGTATTAATCAGTAGTATTTGAGAATGCTACTCTGTTTTTCAGGAGGAAATGTAAGAAAGAGAATTAAACCTTAGTTGTAGCTGTTATAATCCTGCAGTTTCAAGAAATAAAGCACTTAACAATTTACTTTGGAAATAATATTTGTAGGAAATGAATAAGGACACTTAGAAAAGATTTTTTTTTTTCACCACTGACCAACTTTTTTCTTTCTTAATATATTCAAATTGCATGGTAATATCTGAAGTCATGCGACTTATTTATAAAGTCCAGTAGTTAAGTTTAACAAGTTTCACCTTTCTTTAAAACATCAATTTTGTTGTTTATAGTTTAATTTTGTATAAATATTTTATATTTGACTGTCGAATCCTATTTCTGTATGTTGTTTGAGCTCCGAGTTAATTTAAATTAGTTTTATTTAAGAAAACATAATTACGTGAATTGAGCCGACGTCCTGGCATAGGGGTAGCGCCGTGACTTGGGCGTCCCGGGCTCGAGTCCCGGTTCGAGCATGGTTGTTCTTCTTCTGTGTTCTATCTGTGAGGTGTGTGAATGTGCCCCCAGTTAAAAGGGGTTGTGCAAACGAACCCCTTTTTACAGGGTATTGCATGAAGTAGCTAAGTTGTGTTGCATGAAGTAGCTAAGTCGTACTCTTGGTCCTATTGGCGTTACTGAAAAAACAAGAGACGCTCACTCAGCTTAAATCGCCGTCAGCGGGTTTGTAAAGTGCCATAAGTCACAATAATTCACACGTGAATTGAAATTAATTTTATCAATGATTGAAATTATTATTTCTTTTAAAATGTGTATATCCAGAGTAATAAGCTACAAAATAAAGTTTTATAGATTTAAACAATACTTTTATACTATCTCGTTCACACAACGGACTATTCAACTAGAAAATAAATAAAGATCTGGTGAAAATTTGAGAGGTTATCATCACACTTCCTCCTGAGCAGATCGTGCGCCTCCGTTGGGTAGAACGTGGCCCATTTCTTAATTCATCTATTTTGATCTTTTTCTTGGTATCTCTTCTTATATTGAGTTACATATATCTGGAAGACATTATTTCAAATGTTTTTGCTAGTCCTGATTGTGAGAGAATATGAAAGTATTCAAACAGGATTTTCTGAAAAGTTTCTTTTACAAATAGTATATCAATTAAGACATGGCAATGTTGCCAATGCAATACCTTGCCTTCCTCATTTAATTATCATAAAAGAAAACTAGGCTGGATAGTTGTGAATCGGATACTCGGAAGTGTTTTGTATTTCATTCGTTCGAGTATAACTCATAAATTTAATTAAGCTTACTCATTCCATGCATTTTAAGATGGCTTCTTTTGAAAAAAATGTCACCAAACCATTGGTTACAAAACTCATTAGAAACTATCAAGCACTTTGATACGCAATCTTTACTTTGTAGTGAAGTTCATTTAACCATTTTTCATTAATAAATCAATATTTAAAAATTAAATGTTTTTAAAAAAATAATAACTTTCTTAATGCACTTGTTTTAAAAAATAATTGTTTGTGATTCCGATTTCCATATATATTTTTTTTAGCTTCTTAATTACGAAGGAAATTTTCTTCCTCTTTGACTTCAAATCGCATTCATAACTCAAAATTGTAAGAAAATGTCATTTAAATAAAGGACAATTAAAAATAGGATGCGGAAATGCACATTCCCTCTCCTTATGCCATTACCGTAGTCTACAATCGTTATGCAGCCTGTGGGAGTACAGCGGGTAAGATACTGCGAGTTGTATATGTCAAAATTTTTTTCATAATGTTAATAATAATGTTTTTTATAATGTTTAATTATAATTTTATATTTTTCAAAATTTTTTTAATATGTTTATTTTCTTAGTTACACGATATGGAACATTTATCATATTGAAATTAATTTTTACAATACCGGTAACTACGTTAAGGGATATTGGAATCCAGTATTGTTCAATATAACAAAATACTTTTTTAAATATTTTTTTAATATTGTATAAAACTGTTTTTTCTTTTAGTTTTCCAATAATATACAGTATAATTTGTTACTTGGAGCATGCACGAGGAAAACTACTTGTCATCATCTTGCTATCATGTACTTGCTACATATTTTTCACCAATCATACTATGTTGTATGCCTGCCCACAAGCAATGCAATATTCCATTTGTATTATGGGCCCATATCTGTACGCCAATAGGCTCCTCTGTACAGAGCCGGCCTTCTCTATGAAGGGCCCCGGGTGAAAAAAGCCATTTGAGGACCTAATTTTTTGTGAAGCCAAATTATATATATATATATATATATATATATATATATATATATATATATATATATATATATATATATATATATATATATATATATATATATATATATATATATATATATATATATATATATATATATATATATATATATATTATTAATGCATGTTTATTTAATGCGGGATTACGTTTTTCTAATACATCAATTACTTCAGAAAAATTACAATTTTTTTCAATTTCTTTTTCGATGCTTAATATAGTAAATGCATTTAAGCGTTCTGAATACATGTTTGACCGAAGATAATTCTTTATTAATTTTAATTTGCTGAAAGAGCCCCCAGCACTTGCTATAGTTACTGGCAACATAAAGAAAAGATTTAGCACAGTTAATACATTTAGAAATATGTATTGCAATATGTCTTGTGCATTATTTACATCTCTTTCAATCAAAATCAAATCCCGTAGTAAACAAATTTCCTGGATTAGGTTTTCATCTACATCTTTGTTATAAAATTTTACAAAGTTTTTGGAACATTTCTCTAATTTATGTTTTTCTAAAGTTTTTATATCAGTGATTAATTTGAAATCAGAAATAATATTTGGTATATATTAAAATCTATTTTCTATTTGTACAATAACAGTATCAAACAGTATCAATTGCAGTGTTAAAAAAATAACACCTTAATTCCTCTATCGGGTTTTTTTTTATAACTTCGTCTTTCGCTAATTCGGAATATAATCTTTTCCTTTTCCGAAATCGTTTTGCAGGAAAATGTTATGAAATGTTCAAATTACGTATTAGTACTTTTGCTTCGTCTAAAAATGTGTTGAATTTTGTTCTTAAATTTTGGATTTGAGTTTTAATTTTATTGACTAAATTGAAAGCCGAGTCCATAGCAGATTTTTTTTGCCTGAAATAGTTTATTGATATTGTTAATTTTGGACAATAGTGCAAATTATGCTATTAAACAACTTTCCAAGCAATAAACGAATTAAAATGACAACTAGAACTCTCACAATCTTGGATTATAGTTGACAGCTTTCTACAGTTATTATAGTCACCTATAAATCGTGTAGTTTGGTCATTTTCCTCTTTTGGAAAACAGTATAGAATAAAAACAAAATACACAATCTTGCGTTTTTGAATAATAGCTGCGAAGTTGAGTTTCACCATTTGGCATTTTTTAAAGTAGTACGTAGTGGAAACTGATCTATTTTCAGCATTTTTAACAAAAACTCCTTTGTGTGGTATAGGTCCGATTTTAACACAAAATACTCTAGATTTATCAATTATAATACTTAACTGTAAACCAGGATCATTTATACTCCCTTGATCATATTTGTTATTGCCATTTTCGTCATTATTTTCTGATTCAGTCATATTTGTATAAACACACTGTTCTTCAACATTTTCATTGCAAGACTGTGTACTTTGCGCGGAACTTTTTTCTCCAGTTGAAGTTTGAATTGTAACTTCTGATAGGGATGGCGAATATTTAACGAGCAGTTATTATGTAACCAATATCATAAAGTCACAAATACCAGTGATCAATACTTTTTAAAGAGGGTTGTGATTCAAATCCTTGATACGATTTTACTGGTGATGTTTCGATTACAGGATTTGGATCACGATAGAAAGTAACAATCGATACGATCTGTCCAATGGAAGCTCCCGAACAAAACAGAAAAGGAGAAATCTGTGAATGGGTGGAAAAGTGAACGAACCGATTATTCTTGGAATTATCGTATCATTGAATTGCATATCACTGAAATTTATCGGAGCGGTGACTTCACTGGAAAGTAACAATCGATACAATCTGTCCAATGGAAGCTTTCGAACAAAACAGAAAAGGAGAAATCTGTGAATGCGTTGAAAAGTGAACGAACCGATTATTCTTGGAATTATCGTATCATTGAATTGCATATCACTGAAATTTATCGGAGTGGCGACTACACACTTTCTAGTGAAGTCACCGCTCCGCTTCATGAGAGTGACCTTGACTTTCCGATATTCGCATTTGATGATGCACTATTCCATACAAATCATTTTTAATTGCTTGTGACATAACTTAGCCTATATTCTGCTTACAGCTGGCGCCATCTATTGGTAGAATATAGAACTAAAGTAAACATTTTAAAGAAATGACATATATATTTAATTCAAATTTTTTCAGAAAATGTTTTACTCAAATAAAGAAATTAAATCAATAGTTTTGAAAAAAAAATCAAATTTAAGAAGTAAGCTAAAATAGTTAATTAATTCAATCACACGTTACTTAAATAAATTAGTAAATTAAGTATTAATTACAATTAATAAATTTTATATTTAATACTAAGTAATAATTTTTAATTAATAATATGATTGAAATAACAGACATTTGGAACAAATATTTAAAAATAACAATAGCAAAATCATTTGTTATTCAAAAAATCGTGGATTATGCATCTCTAATTTCTGGAGTCGAAGCAATTTCTTCGCCAAGAAAATAGATCTACTTGTTACTTCTTGAAGTTTAGCTTTCCTTCTTTTTTTTCTTTTCTGATAAATTTTCTTTTTTGACACCCAGAGGGATATATCCTTGGCATGGACATGGTTATATCTAACAGTATAAAGCAATTTATAGAATGAATTATCAGATTATTATAGGCTATATTATACGCTATTATTACCTATAGGTGAGGTAAGTAACTGCAAATCTATTTACCCTATATTAACAATATTTTTCACACTTGTACTAGACTATAATATATGCCGTAAACTTTGTATATTTCCAAATCTGTTGACTGCTCCATTTAAACTTCTTTCTTAATTGTGTTCGTTCCGGTCGTGGCCGGTAAATTAGTAATGCAATGTGCATTGCTAGAAGTTGATTGTTTTATTTATCTTCGTTTTACATTTTGTTTGAACAACTTAATATAAACAAACATATACAGATGCGCGCATAAAAAAATATTACATTAGATGTAGAAAAAATAAATAGCTGATGATTTACATGTCCATGTGAACCCAGCCTCAGCTTTGACTTCTGACCCCGCTTGCGCCCAAAAATCGCGCCGATCTATCTTAACATGTGTGAAGGGGATTTCCTTATTCATAAATGAACCCCCCCCCCCCCTCTTTTTTATAGGTATCACTGCGATCATTGCTTAATAACGGCATCAGTCGGCGTTCAGCCAGCCATGTAGAATCAAATTTGTATACTTTCAGAACGTGTAAACACTATTATTGTTCAGAACACTATTTAATTTTTATCACGGTGGGGCACCCCCCTCAGTCACGGGACTCATGTGCATGGCACCCTGCCTCTGTATCTATTATAATAAGCAGTCATTTATAATTTTCTTTTCGACCAAATCTGTCTTTATGAGGAAATATTCCACCATAGAAAAAAATAAAATTACTTTTATTCTCTTCTATAAGATTAAAATTTCTATTAAATTTATTTGATTCTGATATAGAGGAACATGGTTCTGTTTGAAACAATGGCACAACGTAACTTTGACTCAGCAATCAGTTAACTTTGATGATTACTGTACTATATTTTTGTATGTGAGAAATGAAAAATTATCAGATTGTTCGTTTGAATCTTCTAGAAGGTTGAAGATAAGAATAGGCTAAACATTGTACCAGAAGTCAATTTGATGCTCTGAAAGATCAAGTTACGTTGAATAAATGAAACAGGATTGTTAAAATTATTCCTCAGATTCTCTTAATTTTAAAGGAATAAAGTCAGAAATGATAATTAAAAAGTTACTACTAGAGAATCTTGCGATCTTTAAATAAAATCATGGTCAAAAACTTTGATTTTGTTTAGCCAGAATCATGAGAATAAAAAGGCCCAATTTTACTATTATATTCACTCTGCGGTTTGAGCGACAGCGATGGAAAAGGAGAAACGTCATTGATGGTTATAATGTGATGATTTTATTATTATGTTTGGCAACAGCGGGGATAGCAGACGACTGTTTACATTTTGCGCTTCGTTCCGTTCCCGTTTAACCACTTCATTTTTATTAGTTTTTTCCTTCTTTAGAAAAGGTATCAGTTTTCGGAACACAAATGAAGTGCTATCCGATCTTTTCGGCCGTTTTTTATAGCAAGGCTTTTGCGGTGTGTTTAGGTAATTTTTTGTGGAAAGAATATTTATTTGTAATTTTTTTTAAATCAATATTATGTCATTTTAAAAATAACAATGCATTATTCTTATTTCTTCTGAAATTGTTAGATTATAATTAAGGTGAGTTGGAATGCTGTTGTACCTATTATTTTAAATAAAACTCATTGTGAAATATTTACTAAAGTTGAATAAATGAATTATTAATTTAAAAAAATTTCGTACTTTATTGCAGCATCTAAGATGTATATTGAAGTAAGTGTAAATTTGGCATTTTATTTTCTTTTAAAGAAAAAAAAATAAATTTTTTCGTATTGAAAATTAAATTATTTATAAAAAATTAAACTGATTTATAGAAATTAAATTAATTAACAATGAAGATATTCCTTTCCTTTCATGATATTTTTTACAAAGTTTATAATTTGAAATGATTTATTTACGGAAAATATGATGCATTTAGGTATGTGTAAATAAAAAAAAAATTTGATTGTATTTCATTTATACTTATGCAGTTTATTGACAGTAAAAAGTTCATATTGTAGATTTTAAAGTTTTTTTTGGGGTGTATGAGTGTGTGTGTTCTTTCCTGGCTAATACATTTCAAAATTTTGACCATAATCTATATTAGAAGCATAGAATTATACTTTTATCAATTATTTTAAACTTTATTTTTTTATTTTTTTTATATAGTGGAAAATTCACCAAAGGAAAAATGGATTTTCTGGATTCATCTGATATTTTGAAATTATGTGGTAAATACTTTCAATTATTTTGATGAATATAAGATTATAATTAATAAATAATATGCTTGTTTTTTAAATTGAAAAAAAAATGACCTGATTACTAATAATTTATAACTGAAATTTTTGCATTAACCGGAATGTAATTTTTTTTATAGAAAGTTTGTACAAGAATTCTTCTAAAGTATTCCAGCAGGAAGCAAATAAAATAGTAAGATATTTTGTATAAATATTTAAAAAGAAAGAAATTTTGTTTATTCTTATTATTATATGTCTTTTTATTTTAATGAGTAATTAATTCTTTTTTTAATTAGATTATTGGATTTCTGTTGTTATATTTATTGATAATATTGTAATTTTAGACAGATATTGTATAAAATATCAATAAATTTATTTAATTTTATTTATTTCCATATTGATAACATTGAGAGAAGTACTGTATTGAATTTGAGTAAATAAAAATACTTATAAAAGGTTATTGAAATAAATAGTGCACTCTTAATTTTTCTTATGTCTCACCTTTATAATCCTTGTTTTTTTATATTAATTACATCTGTTCTGCCATTATTGTAATAACTAAATTATTACGGATTTTAATAAATTTTTTCATAATATAAATTTTCAAGAATATGAAAATATTTCATACGGTAAAACTTTCATATGCAATATTTGAATTGAATCATTTTTGCGTTGAGTTTTTCTGTTGTTTTTTTTCTTCTTCTTTTTTTATCTGAATAAACTGATTAAAAAAATATTTGAAATCAGCTTAGTATTTTTATGTAGTCAAAAGGCTCTGTTAATGAATTTAATCACTAAGTCAACAATTAATATAACACATAATTTATATAAATAAGAAATTTTTATCATGACAGCTCTAAATTTGTAGAAACATAATATAAAATTCAAAAAGTTTTTTTTATAATATAATTTTTTATAAAAATAACATTTTATTATTTTGGTTTCTATTCCTGCTAAATACAGCCTGTTGTATTCAGATACATATATTGAGACTATTATTTTTATGCTTTATAATAAATAATTCTTCTAATAACATAATTATTTGTAAAATAATAGTATGTATTGGTCTTACCTTATGCAGCTTAATTTTTTATTTAATATATCTGTAATGATTTTTTTTCTTTCATAACTAGCTTATGAAAAAATCATGTGCTGAAGAAGCTCTTGTTCTTTTTCTTACTGAAGGTCAAAGTGAACTCACATGTGAGGTAAGTTATTTTGAATTTTATACTATAGTTACTCTGCTTTATAGATCACTAAATGTTTCTATGGCTCTATTTTATTTTCTTTATTGCAGGTGGTCGGTTGTAAAATTCTGAGTGAAGAAATAAAATTATCCGTAAGCCTTTTCTTAACTGATTTTTTGTGACAAATAAATATATTTTAAGAAGACTATTTTTTAATTTTATGATTTAATTATTGCAGAATGTCAATTAAGTCAAATTGTTTTTGTATATTATTCTTAATATGTTGGCATGGTATGCTTTGATTTTTTTTTCTTCAAATATATGTTCCAAACATCTTTTTAACACTGTAAGGAGATACCTTAAACATATTGTTTTTAACTTTTTTTAATTAATTTTTTTTATGTATGAAATTAAAGCAAAAAAGTTTTTAAAAAATATTTAAATTCATTGATTATCATCTTTTTTTCTTTATGCTTCAACTTTCTAATAAGAAACAATTAAAAAAGTATTACAGTATTATAAAAGTATTAAAGTAATGCAATAATTTAGATTTTAATTTGTATACTAATTAAAATCTAAATTATTGCATCAAATAATTGTAACTTTTTCTATTATTTTTCATCAGCTATTTTTTAAAATGGAGAGGGATTTAATATTTATTTTATGCAAATTAGTGTTTTCTTGTTGATTAGATAAATATTCTCTATAAATTTATCATATGTAGGTAATATTAATTTGAATTAAGACTTATTTTATTTTAATATTTGTTATTGTGAGTTTGATTATAAAATATCTTTTGTATTTTTAAATATTATTATTTTTTTAAGTTTCTTCTTGAGAAACAGGTTTTAATCATTTTGTAATGAGAATAGTTTTTAGAATCAAATGCTGATTTCTCTCCCTCTCTCTCTTTTTATTTCTTACAATTTCAAAGGATTTTAGAATCTTTTAATACATTTTTTACATGACATTAAAAATACTTTACAATATTGTTTATATTGTATTAAATAATGTATACCAACTTATTATTCTTATTTAATTTAATTTTCATTAAGTTAACAATTTTTATAGATTTTCTGTTTTTTTAGGAGGGGAGCTTCTGTTCTTGCTTATTTTTGTGTCATTTCTATTTTATTCCTGATATTTCTGTGGTGCATGCAAAATAAATTGACCATTTAATTAATTTATAAATTTCATATTTATTGATTAAATATATTTTATGAATACTAATTCATTGTTTTATAATCATGTAATAAATGCTTTCATAAAATGCTTATAAATGTTTTTTTAAATTTTGCTTTCCTTATGATTATTAATATGTTTTAGGTAGAAAACTCCCCTTTCCAAAGAGTTTTAGAAAAGAAAACTAGTCAGATTGTTAATAAAGCGAAGGTATGTGTTTCTCAAGGTATGTGTTAGCTTGTTAATGACAATTTGCCTCCAGTTTTAAGTACTTCTGGCCAACTTAGAATTAATATCATAATTGTGTTTTATAGAGCTTTCCATCAAATTTAAAGCATAGGACTCAATATGTCAAAAACTGATTCCAAGGAAATATTTAAAAATAAATAAAACAGTATATATGATACCAGATTTATGTTCTTGTTTCACATATTTTCTTCTGTGCATTCTCTTTGCCTGTAATTAAAGTACCTAGATTCTTAACATACATAAAAGAAAAAATTATTTTATTTAGAAAGTAATTGTTGAATGATATTATATGGTTATAAACTGGCCAATTATGAAATTATTTCAAGATATTATAATATATTCTATTATAATGAGAAAAGAAAATACAAAAAAAAAATGAGAAGTTGATTTTTGATTTTATTTATAATTTTTAAATTTTATTTGTGTTTTTTTTTAATTATAAAGATGTTGAAAATTGTACCTGTATTTCATTGAAGTATGCCAAATAACTTTTCATAATATATATATATATTACTGACTTAATGGGCATTAATAAAGATTGCTACAATATATTAATAGCATGATAAAGTCATGATTAATTTAATGCATTATTTTTTGTATATAAACCACAATTTTTTTGTACTCTCCAAAATAATTTATTACACGATACTTGTCTTATTTGAATTATTTATGTTTGTTTTTTTTATCTTATTCTAATCATAAAAATAAATGAATAAAGGTTTTGACTAAGGTTTATTTTTAAGTTGAATGTAATATTTTATTTAATTATATGTAATTTGTCAGATATTTGTCATAAATTGGGAACAGAGTTGGTATTTCTTACTTAAATAAGCAAATATATTTTTAACAGATGTAAGTACAACTTAATGTATGTGTATTTTTTATTTAAGATTTTTGGTGAATTCATGTCAAGATTACTTTTAATGAGTTTACTCTAAGTGGTGATTTTGCTTTTATTATTTTCTTAAAAAATTTCTACATTTTTGCAGAATTAAATATAATATGTTCTTATCCACTTTCACATATTGTTTATTTGGACAAAGCCAATATGCACCATGAATTCATGAATGAAAACTGATGTTTTCTGTTTTACTAATGTAATTTTTTGGGATGAGTCATATTACCTTCACCTCATTTACAAAGTATATCTAATAGGAAGGGTTGGGCATGAATGAAAAGAAGGGCATATCAATGAATGCAACTGTTTAGTTGTCTTTTAGAATCCAATTTTAGTTTTAAAATGGGCAATTTAAATTTAATTAAGTCATAACTACAGTTACTGAGATCATCTTGGATGCTTTAAAAAGGGCGGGAGTAATTCTAATATAATTGCTTATCCAAGATTTTTTTTTTCTTTTCCTACAATGAAATCATTTCAATAAAAATTAAAATCAGATTTTTTTTTACCTGCAAAATGTTAAATGAAATTTGCATTAAATAAAATGTAATATGAGCACACACTCATTGATGCTGCATGCACCAATATTGTATTATTGATGTAGAATTTTACTTCAATATTTTTGAAGCTAATCATTTTGTTTGATTAATTAGGCTATTCAATCATATATTTAAATATTCCTTTTAATCTTTTCGTGATTTTGAGCTGATCTCATTTAAATTTAACGTTGGCATTTCCTGAATTATATTATTATAAGCTTTGATGGCTTTTGTTAATATGTCTGTACATTAGATAATAGTTTATATTATGTAATATAATTACCAATTAAAAGTTTAAGGAATATATGATTTGTTTGTTTAATTTTTGTAAGAATTAATAGGGAGCAAACAGTTCATTTTTTTTTACCCAATTCCAATATATCTGAATTTTGATGACACAGAAGATGAATATTGTTTAGATATTTCAAATTTTGAAATTGAATGGGAGTTCAGAAGATCTGAATAGTGCTCATCATTAGTATTCACTGAATATAAGCTTACAAAATCCAACTCCATCATTTTTCCATTCATTGGGACTAATGGGTTTGAATTTATCCCCTAATAGTGATGGAAGTATTTTGAATATTTTGATTTTTGTTGTTGTTGTTCTTGATGAAATTCTTGAATTGATTTACAATAAAATAAATTGCTATGCAATTCAGTATTGAGACTAATTGAATACAAAAGCTTGTGATGGGTATCTAATTTCAAATAATAGTAATAATGAAACTATTATAGCTATTTTAATGCTTCATCATAAGAAAATGTATTAGTTTGTATTATTCAAAGAATCTAATTCATTAGATTTTTTTAAAAAAATTTAGTTATCTTTTTAGGAAAATTTTCATATCAGTGGTCTGTCTTCATTTGACAAATACTTATAAATTAAAAATTTAAAAAAAAAAAAGAGGAAAAAAGAAAAATTGCTGTGATTACTTTTATTTTGAATTCAAAGAAATTTCTATGAAGTGACCACTTTCAAATGGCTTCTCTTTCAATCAGATTTTATAATGTAAAGAATTTGTAGTTTTGTAATGTTATCCTATGTCCACCAAATTCTTCTTTTTATATTTGAAGTTTGAAAAAAATATTTTTTTTTTTTTTTTTTTTTTAGTTCTGTAAATGTTATTTATTTAATAAATTCATATTCATTTTTTAAAATTCTATCTTTAGAAAAATTTTGAAATAAAAAATTTTTTTAGTCCTTTGCCTGATTATTGTATTTGTATTTATTAGCACTAATTTATGATCACTAGCCATATACATTATTTTCTATCATTTATTTTTTTTTAGTTTTGCCTGGGAAACAACAACAGCTTCAGTCTTCATGTTGACTCAATTTTATGCGCTCCATTATTTAATTCAAATGCTGAAGATACAGTTACAAGCCTTCTTTGTCTTATTAATAAGAAAAAGTATGGCACAGTGCATTTTTAGTCACATATTTTTGTGCTATGTCTTACTTAATTTTTAAATATTATTTGTTTTAATAAAAAAAACTGAAATAAATTTAAACTTAGTTTTTCACTCATTGCCACTGCAATAAATTTACTGTTCTCTTGAAGATTTTTGTTATAAAATACTTTATAAAGCCCATAATTTTAGTGATATCAGTTGTTACCTGATCAGTCCCTGTGGCATTCTAATTCATCATTAGCAAGAAATGTGTTGTATGATATTTTATGTGCCACTGTGCTATGGGTTCAAAACTTTTTCAGAAAATATATACACAGCTTATAGTTAAGAGTACTTTTTTTGCTTCATAAGATAAAAAACAAACAATATTATATGTGGATTAGAACCTTTAGAGGATATACAGGAAGAAGTAATCATGTATGGCTATATAGATTATTTCTCTGCTGTACAGAATTTGCCAAAAATGTGTCAGTTTTTTTTTTTTTTTTTTTTGTATTGTACCATTAAATGAAATTAATACATGTAGTTACATTAATAATTAGTTTATTATAATTAAATAAAAAAACTATATTTTGGTAAGAAATTATTAATATATTCATTTGAGATTAAATTAATATGTAGAAGATAAAAATACGTCTAAACTTTTTCTTATGAATTTTTCTTTTACACTTTAATTACAGATGTTGAAGAAAATATTTTAAAGCAGTATATATTAAATAAAATATTATATTATATTTTATTTAATATATACTGCTATATTAATATATACTTTAAAATAGTATATTATATTTTATTTAATATTTAATATATTAAAATATTATATTTTTCGAATATAATATTTTAAATTTTTTTTTATTTATTTTTATAAAAATTTTCTTACATATGAATGTCTAAAATGTCATGAACAAAATGTTTTTTTTAATTATTATTATTACTGGATTATTCTAAAAGATATTTAAAAAATTTTAAGCTCTTATGTTTGATTATTTGTGTCCTTAATTTTTCTATAGTGAAGCAATTAAGTAAAAATGGATTATTTAATAAAGACTTTAATTTTATTTATAAGTTCTTTTTAATTAGATCAAATTTAGTATTTTTTCTCTTTTTTTCTTCTTCTTGTTTTATGATTTCCTGTCTCTTTTATGTTTAACTGTTATTACTTTTTGTGTTTAAATGTGGTCTTTATTCATGTTATATTTTATATTTTCTTATAAATGAACAGTATCAAATTTACATTAAATTACATTATTTTTTTAATAGATAGGAGGTATGATTTTTTTAGTATTGTATTTTTTTTATTTTAAGTATCATCTTCTACTTTATATTTGATTGATGTTTATTCAAAATATCAATGAAATTTTGTATAATCATCAATGTATATTTTTTCTTTCTTAGTTTGGATATATCTATTAATTTATTACTTATATATATTACAGTTTCACAGTTGAAGATCTTGAGATGACAAAAACTTGGGCAAAATACATAGCTCCTCTTTTGTTAAGATGTCGTCAGTATGAAGATGAAAGAAAAATTCGGAAGCAAGCACAAGTATGTTATTTAACAAAATGGTTTTTTTTTCCCCTCCATTTTGAAAACTAACATATTGTTAAAATTAAAACATTTTGCAGTTATATTTGTACTTTGTCTTTACAAACACTGATGTTTATCTGTTTAAAATCTAATATTATAAACAATTTAAATAATTTTTTACTGTGGTTTCATTTTTATACTGATCTTTTTTTGTTGGAAGAATTTTCTATATGGAATAAAAAGTGTATGTAGAGATATAAAGTGATTTTCTATGCTTTCATAGAAATGGCTAGTAATTGCAAAGTAAATTTATTTTGCTTATGATTTAATGTAAAGTAATTTATGATAATTTCTGTACCATTTCTAATTGCATAAAACGTTGTTACAAGACATTAGTATAATTAGTATTGTCCAGATGTTTATGAATAATTTTAATTGAGCATTTATAAAATTTTAAAATATTAAACTTTGAATTTAAGAAAAAGTTTAGATTTTTAGAAATGTTATTTTTGTTTATTCCTGGGTAGTTCAATGAATACTTTTACCATTGTGATATCTTAATATTCGTTTATACAGTTGTATTAAATAATGTTTATTCATTTTTTTTATTTCCCATGGATTTTGTTGTTCTGTTTTACTGTGCCTGAATTATTTTTTTTAAAAATACAATTGCTGTTTGCAGTTGTATTATCTTTAAATATATTCTGCCGGATCTGCTTAGACTTTTTAAAAACTTTTTAAAATCTGCTTAGACTTTTTTTAAATTCTGTAAAAGACAAAATCCAAATTCAAATATATTTAAACATAATTTTGCAGATGTGTGGCCGAAAAGAAGACACTTTTGAAGTTATCTTCAATTTATTTTATTTGAAATCAAAATTTATACAGGGAAGAGGTGTTGATAAAAAAACTTCTGTTTACATCATGATATAAGAGTAAAGTCTCAAAAATATTCAGGGATTTTACTTAAAGAATCTCATGGGGATTTCTTCGACACAGGTTGAATACATAGGCAAAGGAATCTTGGGTATCTTTTAAAAAAAATATGCAAGTGTTAAGGATTTTTATCTTTTCATTCCCAGTGTGGGAATCGCATGATCAGCAATAGTGTTACATTTGTTTTAGAATTAATTGAATAAAAAGTAAGAATTGGATTAGGGAATAAGAGAACATTTTAAAATGTTTATTTGTAACATAGGCTAATTTAAAATAATAATTAGGAAAATAATTAGGATTTAAACTAAATTAAGTGATATCGTTACATATACACACATTACATATTAATTAAAACACAGACACTACATAAAATAATTATAAATTAATTAATTAAAATGGAAAAATAAAAATAAATTTTATTCGAGGAAAAGTCATGTTCTTTTGTTTCTGCTGAAGCTTAAACTAAAGGTTGATATGTCCTTGGGGAGTTGTTGGAATTGTCTGCTAAGGTGGTGCTGCAAATACTGTTTTCTAGCATTTGGTTACATGTATCTATTCATCACTGCATGTTTGAAATTAAGTCGATTACATATTGAAATTATTATAAAAGGTTTAAAATTGCAAATTGAATCGGGGGTTTTTTGTAATGTGATATGAATGAAATATTCACTATGCAGAAAGGACTGTGGTTATAATTAAAAATCTAATATAGCTGAGAGATATTGGGAGAAATGAATAATTTTATTATATATAAGTATTTTCTGTGTTTTTATTGTTTTAAGATTTCTAACTAATTTTGAAATAAATACTTTTATTCTTTTCCATAGTCTTTGCTACAAGTTATCAAGACACTTTTGGTACAAATAGGTATGTAAATCTAACAGTTTTACTGAAAGTAAAAATGTTAAAAGATTAAATAACAAAAAAAGATATAGTAAAATATTTTTTGACATTCATTAAATTGATTTTCTTTCTGTTTTTAGATAATGTGAATTTGCTTTTAAAGGAAGTGATGACTGAAGCTAGAAAATTAACTGGAGCAGAAAGGTTTGCATTTTATGTTTTCTGTACATTATTATTTTTCCATGTTAAGTTTGTGTATATTGAATACTAAAAAAATCAATATTCTTTTCTTATTAAAACATTATTACTCCATAAATTTTATTATGACCATCAATACATCACAAGGTTAGACTTTTGACATAGTTGGTCTGATTATTAATGATCAAATTGTGTTATTTTCACATGATCAATTGTATGTAGTAGTGCCTAGAGTGAAATTTAGAGCTGGAATTAGAATCCAGCATTAAAAATGTTTTTAAAGTTACTGATAGTTAATGAAAATTAAGCAACTTGAAATGCTATATTAATAAGTATTTTTTTTTTAAATTTTATGAAAATTTTCATTTAATATGTGATTTTTTTTTAATTCTTCATTCTTTCTAAAAAAGTTAAAATTATGATGAAATTTCTTCTTAATTTTAACTGATGCTAAAGTCATTTTTTAAAAATATATATTCGTAATTGAAGCTTTCTGTTCATGACATTTTGAAATGTTTGTTTCCATTTATTTTTGTTTTCTGGAGAGAAGAATTCAATCTCTCAGGAAATCCCACTCTTGAGAGCATTATTTAATTTGAGAACAGCATTGGAGTTTGCGAGCAAAAGCAAACAGGGGTCAAAGCCCTCTAGTTTTTTATTTTAAAATATTATATAATTTTTAAAAAAATGCTTTTATTTACTTGCATATTGACATTATTATTCAATATCTTTTTGTTTCTGACTTGTGACATTTACACCATGTAGCTCCCATCAATTGGTTTAAGTAAATAGTTAAATTTTGTTAATAAAAATATTGCTGTAGTAAAGGAATTGGCATGGATAACTATGGAATTACTCTAATTTTAATTTATAAACACAGATTTCATTTATACAGCTTAAAACAAGTATACACCATTATATTTCTAATATATCCTATGCAACTGCCCATAGATAACCCTATATGTATTGCTTATGTTATTCATATAGTTAGGAATGCATATCACATTGCATAGAGTACTGTTGAATTTTGAAGAAAAAGAAATTGTATGCATTAATAACAATGCAGTATAATACTGAAGAGCTGTTGTAATATTTTAGCCCATGCAATTATACCTCATATATATGTGTTTTGGAGTTAAGTCCTTTGGTTGAAAATTTAAACTAATTTTGCTTCTGTTATAAATCATTTTGAAAAATAAAATCATAAATGTGTATTTTTTTTTATCTTAAAATAAAAGATGTTGATGATTTTTTTAAAAATAATTTTCTCTTCAGTTTAATCTGAGAATAATGAACATTTTTATTTTTTTATTAGTGCTATGCCTTATAACTAGTATTTTTTTTTAATCAACAGATGCTCATTATTTCTTCTTGATAAAGAAGAAAATGTCTTAGTTGCAAAAGTGTTTGATGGCAATAGTACTGAAGATCTCAATGAAGTAAGTTTTGCCTCTAACAATGTAATTTTTACTATCTAATTCAATTATATTTATAAAAATGACAGAGTTATATTTTGAAATTCAAAGTGCCATAACTCTTGACTTTTTGTTTCAGAGATATCCCTGGCTTTAAATAAATAAATAATATACATGATAATTCATTTCAGCATTAATGATTATATATTTTTTTGCTTGGCTTTTTAAAATATGAAAACTTTGGTATTTGATTTCATCAATTGAATGAAATATTTGAACAATTTTAAAAATTCCAAGATTCAAATAATTCGAAATCAGAACATATGCATTAAAATGTTTTTCTTAATATATGAATATTTTTTAATTAATAGTTTTAATAGACTATTTATTTTCAAAGAATTTACTCAATGACCATGGTAAAATATTTTTTTAATGTATCTTTTAGGTTTGAAGTTTTTTTAGTTTATCTTGCCTATTGAATCATCAAAATGTAATTATTATTGTATTAGATTTTTAATACATTCCCTTGCTATTTTAGCCCCAACTATAAATTTTCATTGTATTTAATTGATATATTTTTTCCATATTAAACTCAATAAAATGCTTATTTTTACAAATATTTTATAAAAATTTAAACAAATTCTTTGATGTAGTTTAATAGTTTTAATTAAATCAATTAAACTGAACTCCAATAATCCAGTGAATAGCAAATTCTTTACTTAGCTTCTTCTATATGTTTTTGGAATTCTTGGAGGTTATGTTTAACAGTTTTCATGCTAAATATTGAATTTCCCCTTAATGCTATTTTGGTAAATAGAATAAAATTCAAGTTGTTCGAATGAACATGAATGAAACATGTATCAACATGAATAAAATTATATAAACTTGAATCATTTATCAACTATTTTAAGATTGATTCACCTTTATGGTAAGGAGCATATGTAAAACTGAATAATGACATTTGTCCTTCTTATCAACTTGTGAGAATATTTTATATTATCTTTCTTTTCTATTAGATATCAAATAGAATTATTTTTGTAATAATTATTCCCTGTCACTTTTTTAATTGTTACTCAATATAGTTCACCTCTTTAAAGTTTATAAAATTCTTTTCTTACAATTTCAAATGATTGTAGTGCCCAAAAGATATAACAATTCCTGTGACTGAAGGCATTGCTGGTCATGTGGCTATGACCGGTAAGTATTATGCTGTTGTTTCTAATTAAACAATTGTGATAAATCATTTTGATTATTTTAATTTTTCTTTCATTTCTGGTAGTATTTATTGGAATAAGTTTATGGAACTTTTTCACTTTTCTTTGTTTTTGTATTGTTGTTACAGATGTGAATTTTATTCATACTAAAGATTTTAAGCTGTAAACTTATACTCATTTATGATATTTTATGGTGTGTTTTTTATGTCACTATTGTCCAGTTAATGCACGCAGTTGTATACTATTTTAAAATAAGCAAATCATCTTTTTCTTTTAGTATTTAAACTATAATTAAATTTATCTAATTTAAAATGCCGATTGTTATGAAGTATGTGTTTATCAGACTGGTGTTGTACCATAAATCTTATCTAAAGTCTATTGTATTCATAGCATTGTTACAGTTGTGTCGAATAAATGAACCACTTATTTTGTCTTTGAAATAAATTATTTCACTCTTAAAGAACTTTATTGCATCTATTGTCCATTTATGTGAAAAGTGTACATTTTCTCTGACACAATGAACTTCTACATATTTAGAATCTAGATGTAAACAGGCTTAGTTAAAGAAATGCTGTCATGTATCTAACCATATACTTCTTTTATTAACTGTTCTTGTTATTATTTGGATGTTTTTACATTAGAAATATTTTTGATATGGATGCAGTTAATTTATTTTTTCTTTCCTTGGAGTTTGCGAAACATATTCTGATCTCTTTATAATTGCTAAATTTGAAATTTTCATCATGTGATTAGTTTTTTGAACTGAATTTCATTATATGATTTAATGCATGATATTATACATCTTTTAGGTGAAATTTTGAACATTAGTGATGCATATGAGCATCCTTTGTTTTATCGCAAAATTGATGATACCACAGGATTTAAAACTAGGTAAGTTTTCTTTAAATTTTATTTCTCCAATATTGTTCTTAGATGTACCTCCACAAAACTTCTTAGAAATAAAAGGTGTTTTTCTGTTTTAAGCTTAAGCTATTAAAAATAGTTTAATTTTTAAATGAAATTCACAATTGTAAGTTCTAGCTTTTTTCTTTGTTTTTATTCATTATACTTTTTTGCAAAATATTTTTTATAGCTATTTGTTAGTTCCTTGGCTTAAATATCCATTAAAATTCAAATACTTTAAAATTAACGCTGTATAAAACTTTGTTTTTTGGAATCTTGGTCATTGACTTTGTGCTTAAAAAATTATAGAAAAAAAATCAAAATTAAAATTAAATAGCTCTCTTTCTTTCTTTCTCTTATATTTCATTTAAAGGAAGGGGCGGGTTGTATATGTATACTTTTGAAAGTGTAACCTTATATAACAAACAGTTCTGATTTTTTTTTTTTTTTTTTTTTTTAGCATCATAGAGATGCAAGATTGTATGTTCATATCTGATCTGAAAAAAGTGATAAACACTTGTTACAAAAAGTGTTTTGTTTTTTTCTTCTCTATACATTTTTTTTTTTTTTGAGAATTGAAATAGATGGTGTTACTTCTTAAATGATAATATTTTGGCAATAGTTGTATAGATGGTATTGATTTGTAATTTCATTTGTTTCCGAGACTTAAATTTGTACATATTAATTCATCCAGTAAATGAATAATTCAAATTTGAGCATTTTTAATTGATATTTTTTCAGCAAAATGAAATATTTTTGATGAAATGAATCATACTAGAGCATGTTTTTAAACTTCAATCTGAATTTCAGTTTAACATAGGTAAAATGCCACTAAAAAGTAATTTTCCAAAAAGATGTATAAGATGGAAGAAAAATAAATAAAATTCTTTTATTGTTGTTGTTGTTTCATAAATGGCTTGGAGAAATGGGAAATGTTTATTTTAAAATTCTACAGGTTAGTTGCATGAGTGAAGTTCTGGAAACGAAAGTTCCTCTCTGATTAATCCCCCCCCCCCCCAGAATTGATTTAGTAGTTGTATATCATATATTAAGCCTCTTGATGTAGTTAGGTTATTAAAAATTTATTAAAATAATTTTATTTCCATTTCTCTCATAAAGATTTATTTAAAATCAATTTCTAAAGTTAAATGTTACTTTGTTTTCATTAGGAATATTTTGTGCTTCCCGATTCAAGATGATAATGGTAAATACATTTATATATGAATTCCTAAATTGTTTTTGTAACAGATCATTATAAAATTATAGTAAAAATTTTTTATATTCTTTGCTTTTTATTAGGTGCAATTATAGGTGTTGCAGAATTATGTAATAAAATCAATCGCAGGAACTTTACATCATTTGATGAAGAAATTGCTAGTACATTTTCAGTTTATTGTGCCATTTGTATCATGCATGTAAGCTTTCTTTTCTTTTTTCAGAACTGAAATATTAATACCCAAAAGAAGAAGTACTTATTTTTATTGTAGTAACAATTCTTTAATTTTGTATTTAAGTTGAATATCCCCAAATTAAAATAAAAAAAGCATTGTTTTGGTAAAAAGCTACATCTATTTTATGCTTGGTCTAAATACTTTGATGAAAGCCTTAGAGTAAATTATTTTCTTGATTTCTGTAATCTAAATTTATGCATTTCATTTTAAATTATGTTATGGTTTAATCTGTAATTAATTATAATGAATTGATATGCCTTAATGGATTATTCATAATTACTTTCCTCAATATCTGTAAATTACTTTTATGGAGATTAGAGACAATTCTGTTTTCATAAATTAGATATTCTTTATTTTAGTCTTTGATGTGGAAAAAAGTTCGAGATGCACAGTCCCGTAGTCGTTTGTCAAATGGTTTAATAATGCAGTCAAAGGTGAGATTGCGTCTATGGTTTGTAAGTTTCATTTTTTTGTGTTATATTTTATTCAATATACAGAATTTATCATTAGAGTACTTTCATTTTATTTTACCTCATATAAAGTTGGTGGATTTTCACAGTTTTTATGTCTGAAGTAATTTTTTTTAGAATTTATTTACAACTATAAGAATTTAAAGAGTTTTTATTTATTAGCTTACATTTTTCAAAGACAGATATGGAGTATTTAAACTATGTAATATTTTTTGATTTTATTCTTTTTTAAATAAAACTTTAACAAAAACATTAGATTTTTAAAGAATGCTCTAGAAATATGTTTTATATATTTATGTTTGAAATTTTATTCTTCTTTTTTTTAAAAAAATTTAAAGGTCTCGGAAGAAGAATTTTTACGATTGAGGAGTCAAATGAGTGGAGCAAATTGTATCACTGAGAACTTCCGTAGTTTTAGTTTTATTCCAAGACTGCTAAGTGATTCTGAAGCAGCTCATGTAAGCATTATTAAATTTTTTTTACTTATTTTTAAGAATATTTTTTTATAATAGAAGATACATCCTTTTTGAGTCAAAAATGTATTGTGCAGCAGGGCACAGTTCATCTAGCAAATATCAAATTTAGATGTAAAAAGAATTCAAATTTAACTTTGTAATAATTGTGTAAAAAAAAAAAAAAAAAAGGAATCTTACATTGATTATATATTGAAATTCTTTATTTGAAATGTCTTTCATTTTTTAATCATTATTCCTTTCACACGATCATAAGAAAAAAATATTTTGTGATATATTTGTCAAAACAAGAAATGTTTCTGTTTGCCTATACATGTTCCCTCTTTTTTTAATAATTCATATACGACATTTATTTTACTCTATGCAAATTCTATAGTAATCTTGTAGAATTCTCAATGTATGTATATTTAATTTTGAAGTGTTTGCACAGGCAAAGAAAATTATTTTCTCAGTGAATTTTCTATCCTAAATTCCCATTATTAAAAAAAAAATCCTTTTATATTACTTCCATTATTTTTTGTTGATGTTTCTTTAATACAAATCATAGTTGTTGCAATTTTTTTTTTCAATTTAAACTAAATGTACCACTTTATTTACATATGTATGTGCATAACTTGTGAATTGCTGAAAATCATTAGATTTATTATAATTTATCATTATATAATGTTATTGGAATTATGAACTACCTTATATTACTGAGATGTTCTTTGAATCCTTCAACTTAAGATCAATTAATATCTTATTTCTTTCTTCAAAGACTGATTAAGGAAGAATATCTTATAAATATATATCTATATAAATTTTGTGTAGTTCATTTTGTATTGGGGTATTGAATTTTTCCTTTGTTTATGTGCGTGTGAAACATGTGAAACATATTTTTATATGATGCTAAAAAACTGCATATCTAATAATATTTTCTTTTTCTAAATAATAAATAAACTGTGCTCTACAAATTTTATATTACATTTAATTTATGAATCTTTTAAGAACTTATTCTTTTAATAGGCAGCTCTTGGAATGTTTGAAGACTTAGGTTTCTCAAGTTTCTGGAGATTACGGAAAAGTACACTAATAAGGTATTTTGAAAATTATATTGTAAAAGTTGGGATTTCAAGAAATGCACAATTTATGTATATGTTAGAAAACAAATTTATATACTTTTATTAGGTACTTGTGTTATTAAAGGCTGTATTTTAATGCATTGTCAAATAGTTAAATGTTGAGCAAAGTGTTATAGTCCATTGGTATTTATTATTTGTTATGATGTGTGATAAGTCTATATTTGTATTAGGATTCTTTTAAAGTTTAATTCTTGTTTTGAAATAAAAATACAATAGAACTTTGATAACTCAAATCTTTTGAGTGCTAGTTAACCTTTACAGAATCCCCTCCCCCTTTTGAGTTGAGTTTTTCTATGTTCGCTCTTTTACTGTTATGTATACCTGTACTTTTCAGTTCATTAATAATGTCATCTTTCTTTTTTATATCTAATCATTGTTCTTTTTTTTATGTTTTGAGAATCATGCTATATCATATTTATGAAGGTTTTATTTTAAAAATAAATTTTTAAAACCATTATTATGTCGATGCATTTTGTTAAAAATTCTAAAGAATTATCTGTATAAGTTAAAACACATACGTAATTATACATATTAATTATATAAATTCCTGTTATTAAGTGCATACTATTTGTAAGCACTTTATTGAGATTTTACTCAAGAGTAATGAAAGGGATAGTGCAATAGTTTCATTACTCTTGAGATAAAAATATTAGTGCAAATCAAATATGATTCACATGGTACTTGAAGTACAGTGGGAGTCATATTTCATTCATATGATGATTCGAAGTGTTACAGGGGGATGATTAAGGTAATAAAAGATGAATTTTGTGTTATAGAATTGAAATGGTTGTAATTTTATTACAAGCCAGATATTTAATGCTGTCTTTTTATATGCCTCTGTAATGAACATAATACATAAATTTGTTAAATAAAAATGTATTTGAACATTCAAAATTTCACTGATATATCATCTGTGTGCAAGCTGTTATAAAATAACCAATTGTTTATCATTGTATGAATATCACAAAAGTATAAAGAAAGGTTAATAAATGTTGATAATTAAAGCAGTGCTTATATAACTGTAATGAGATTGTTGCAATTAATTGCCTTATTTTTCCTGCATTAAATAGGTGCTATATTATCTTTATCATTTTATTTTTATCAATTGGCATATTTTTTTCAACAATATTTCTGTTGCAGGTTTATCATCACAGTTAAACAAGGTTATCGTGATCCACCCTATCATAACTGGAAACATGGTTTTTCTGTTGCACATTTTTCTTATTTATTGCTAAAAAACTTAAAATTGATGGACAACCAGATAAGGTAAGTTAATAAACTTGTATTAACTTTATTATTAAGTTATAACTTTCAGGTTATTTGGTATAAATTTAGAGAAATATTAATTCCTCGATAATTATTGGCTACTTTTTGCTTTGATTTTATCTTCTGGATTTCTTTTTCTATTTATTAATATGTTTGTCAGTGCAATATTTCATTTATATAGGTATTAAATTTGTATATTTTATTAATTTCTAACTTTTTTTAAAAAATTTATATTGGTAGAATTAACTGTTAATTCTTGAATTAATTATACTATAGCACTTCTTATTCTTAGAACTGCTTATGCAAATTGAGTCAATATTTCAGGACTATTAAAAGATTTATGATTTTGAATTATCATTTTTTAAATTTATTTTATTAAATTTGAGTTGGTTTTTATAATTTTTTTTTATTTCTTAAGTGTTTTAGAAGGTTTATGTCTTTTTGTTTCATGCTTATGCCATGACTTGGATCATCGAGGTACAACAAGTTCTTTTCAAGTTACTTCTGTAAGTTATATATTAACAACATAGATTGTACTTATAATATTCATGTTTTTCAATATTTAAGGCAAATGAAGTTTATATTTCTTTTTATAGAAATCTGTGCTTGCAGCTCTTTACAGTTCTGAAGGGTCTGTTTTAGAGGTATGTGGTATTTATAGTTTATTTACTATATGTTTATTATGTATCCTTCTGTATAATTAGTTACTAACCCAGTAATTATGATAGAATTAAAAATTATTTTCAATTGATCCGATCTTAAAATTAGGGACATGCATCTAAAAATAGTTTTATACTTTTAAATGGGAAAACTGCTAATAATTACACAAAATAAAGATCAGTAACATATCTGAAGAAAAAATATTGCAAAATATTTTTAAATGATTTAGAAATCTTATGATCATTAATTATATAAAAATTCTATGATAGAATTAAAGATATTGAATGATATGGATTAAAAATATTCTTCTTGAGAACATAATAAATATATTAAAAGGGACCGAGTGAAAATGTGTTAATATCTTTTTTTAAAACTTAGCATTCTAGTCATTTTATCAAAACAAAATATTTTTGTGTGGGATTTTGCAATAATATGAACAGAATATCAATATTACAAAATCAAAATTACAGGTACTTATTCTATTTTTTTGTTTTGTTTATATGAAAGGACTAATGTGTGTCATATTAATTCTTTTTATTTATATTAAATCATAAACTACTATATTAAAACAATTTTGAAATATTTATAATGTTTTCCAAAAATAATTGAATTTCTCTTTTTCCCTATAGAATAGACAAATATTATCAATAGACCAGATTAGTCTGAACTAATTCTATTTAATTCATATACATATAGTGTGAACATAAATTATGATTACAACTATTCAAAACTAGCCATTATAGAGAAAGTGCAAGATTTTCTCATGTGAGAATTGCATAAGGGACAGAGATTCTTAAATTCTGAACAAATACAGACTTTGGAGGTGGTGGCAGAATGTGACTTGTAATCCTTATTTTCATCTTTTGTAATAAAATAAGAACTTTTTGAGCATAGTAATACACTAATAAAGAAATGACAGGAAAGTAAGAAAAATATTTTTAATTTATATACTCCTTTGTTTAAAAAATCAGTCATAATAAAACTAAATGTTGATTAAAATTTGTTCTGATTTGCAAAACCTTATATAGTGTATAGATTTTCGACTGTTCAATTCTTTTTGTTCTCCAATTTACAAGATTTATATTAATTCTTATTCATGTTATTTTAAATAATCCAATTTTTGTTGTTCAGATTGTTTTGTTTCTTAATATAATATGCTGAAAATAATACTTTATACCATTGCATTGCAATTTCCAAGTATTAAAAATTTATTGACTTTTGACTATAAAAACTTCTCTGTTTAAAATTTAAATGTACCTTAATTATATATTTTTGCAGTCCCAAGCTAGTTATTTTTAATTTAGAAATGTGTAGTGAAGTTGAAAAAATTATCATCTTAATTTTTCAAAATTTTTTAGATCCAATTAATCTGTTTTTTAACCTCTCTACTATAAGCCATATACTATAAGACACATCTGAAATGCTTCAAATATTATGTAGGTTCCCAGCCCTCCCATAATCTGACTTAGGTTGAAAGTAACAGAAAAACTCTTTTTCTCAATTTTCTTTGTAGGAAATATCAAATTTTTTTCACTGTAAGATATGCATATGAAACTTTTCAATGTTATAGTTATTGAATTAATGAAAGAAACTTGAAAATTAATTGGCCTTTTTGCCTTTTATTCGAAAGTGTTTCATTTTTGATGATAAATTATTTCAAGTGCTGTTTTTTTATTATATACATAGAAATTTTCTATTGGTATGTAATTTTAAAGGAAGTATAGCTTTTGAAGTAGATTCAAAATGACATTAATTATAATCATGAGCATCAAATTAATATCTTGACCAATTTATTAAATTGTTTCTGAATCTTATTTGTTTAAGTATGTTCAATTATTAAATTCTCATTGATGTAAATGTCAGAGAATTCATTTTAAAGGTTAATATAACTTTCTATTTAGTTTTCAATTATTTACTTTCTCTAGATTACATGCATCTTTGTTCATAATTTGCTTTAATTTATTTCAGTTGTGCTCAATATAAATCAAAATTACTGTATAGAATATCCTCTTAAGAAATATTTGCATGCTTTTAAATTTTAATGAATATTGTTGTACTTATAGCGGTCTATAAATGATAGAATTTGCAACAAGTGCTGTTGCATAAAGCTTGTGAATAATTTATATTATTATTTTTTCTAAAGATAGAGAAATAGAGAAAACAATGTTAAGTATTTCATAATTTATGCAACATTTTTTTTATTTAGAAATCTGTACCATCTAAAATTGCTTGAAATTGATATAAAAATTTATATAGAAAGTTATGGATGAAAATCTATAGGAAATGCTCAATGTAAGAATGCAATTTCAGTTTGCCTTTATTGCATATTGTGCTTAATTTTTTTAATTTTGTCTTTGTAGAGGCATCATTTTGCGCAAACAATGGCCATTTTACATACTGAAGGATGCAATATATTTGAAAATCTTTCCGAAGCAGTAAGTAATTCTTCCTATTATAAATATTTTTAGCATGCAAGAACATGATGTTGTTTCGGCTTGAGGTTTTTTGAAGCCTGGCAAATTGTTGAAGCCTCAAAATGCATAGGCAACAAATTGGCGACTTAGCGCATCTATGATCCCAATGAAGCCCTGCAAAGTACTATAGTAATCCTATGGTTTATAAGATCCCCCTCCTACCATAGAGTCATCTACTACGCATGCGCAGATTGTTTTCGTTATATCTCGTAAACTACATATGTTAGAGACACGGGGTTTTCAGAAGTATCCCAGGGTTTCCTCTAAGCCCCCCCCCCCCCAATTTTCGATCCATTGTGCATGCGCAGTACGGATTTTGCTTAATAATGGTCAAATCAATGTCGAATCGATTCCATAAAGTACCTATGGGTCTTGGGATGTCGATGACGTCACTTCCGGTCAAACTGGAAGTTGCTACATCTCGACTTCTAGTTCTCACTCTATTGAGACGAGTGCGACGTGTCTAAATACTCGTCTCGATAAGTAGAGTCGAATGACATTGTTACCGAACCTCGGATCTCGAAATTTACAAATTCGAGTTACATTGCATTTACTCGCATCGTTGGATAGTACCTTGCCGAAATGCACGTAACGATATGAGTTTCGCGTTGCTACTCCGAGTGATTCACGAGATACGGGCTCTTAAAAATGTAAAAATCTATGACAGAAAGAGGAAGGGAGCACTGTAGACGATGATCGTCGATAAAAACTAAAAACACCAACCATTCATTTTCTCAATATAATGTATTTCATTAACGTAACGAACATATGCATTGTTTGATCTCTTAAAAGTTAAACGTAAAGTGAAAAAAGTAATATATTTTTTGTCATAAAGTATAAAAATGAAATCAAGAAAATCAATATTCATTTCTAAGAGCAATTGAGTGTATGATATTTTTTTCCCAGTCCGTCTTTAGCCAACACAAATAAGCTCGATAGTTTGCCCACGCGAGAACATGCCACGTGTGACAAACATGGTGTGCCCAAATCTAAGCCGCAAACAGACATCGTTTGGCCTTGCGACTTATAGATTGTCACTGTGAATGCTAATCTAATAGGAAATTGAACGCGTTTGAATTCGATTGGCAAGTCTGTGAGAATCATTGGAATTCGTGGTAGCAAAACATTTTAGACTTGGAATTTACAATTCAAAATGGTGGCTTTGATAACGTTTTTCATCAATTTTTTAATGACCAATCGAGCGTCGTTGCACAGCAATGATGGGTTCAAATTCCGAAGTAAAATAACCGGAGATCCAACTTTCAGTCGTAGAAGGTGTGGTGACATGCCTGGCAAATCCAGTGAGTTCAAAAATTCTGTTGGATAATTTACAGCTTCGTTAGCCTCGCAAACTGTATCGATCAATTTGTATGATACCAAGCAGCCTGGCAACGACTGCTGTATCTTGAAGTTTAAATCGTCGAAGTCCACATTTTTTGCTGCCAAAATGGCTCTTTCTGCCGGCAGCGCATGATTTATGTATTATGTGCAGGGGTGTTTGTGCTCCGGGGAAACCCCGGAATTCCGGGGATTTTGAACTTCGATACCCGGAAATTCCGGGGATCGTCGTTCAAAAGGAAGTAGGAATAATAATGAATTATTTATTTTGATCTGGGTAATTTTGTTTGCTTTGAAAGCAGAAAACGCAAGGTCAGTGTGTGTGGTGAAAAGTTTTCCTTTCTTTCTCCAAAGGCAGTGATAATGTGTGAAAAGGGGGAAAAAACTTCTTTTTTGTTCTTTCCTTATTGCGAGTTATGACTCATTCCCCCGGTTCTCGGACATTCTCTTCTGGATTCTTTTCGGCAAGTAGCCGCGGCAGAAAAAAAAGGGAGAGACTTCGTTCGACCAGATGTGCGATCACGTGACCTGGGTTCTAAGGTCTTAATTTTGCAAAAAAAGTAATTCATTGAACTTTTATAATTAGGTCATTCAATACTTCATAATCGTAATTTTTCATTTCTCCCCCCCCCCCCTTCTCGAAACTCCAAAATGTCGGTACTGAGTCCGTAAAAGTTTCAGGGGATTTTTTGGAGTCCCACAAACACCCCTGTATGTGCGTACATCGGGAAATATGCGGTCAATGAGAGCATTTTGCGAATCAACTATAGTGCAGAAATGAGTGGGCAATTTTATGCATCCAGTATTTTCATAGACAGCAACTTTTCCATCACCGATATCTAACAATTGGTCCGAGAATGTGTCAGCAGATGGATCTTGTAGCATTTGGACGCGCGTGTTTATTTTTAGCTGGACTTTTTCAACATTACGTCACAGTGGCGATGATTTCAAGCAAGCCTTGATCTCATCAGCGTACGGTGAAAGTGGATAGGAACACCCTAATTGCCTAGCGTTATGAAATATACTTTACGAGCTATTCTCATACCTACCAAATACACATAAAAATTTCATGAAAATCGATCGAGCCGTTTCGGAGGAGTACGAACACAAACACCTTGACATGAGATTTTTATATATTATTATTAATTTTTTATTTTATTTTATTAGCATATTGTTTAAAATTTTAGTGCTCTGTGCTATGTGTGATTTAATACAAGTTAGAATTATATAGAGAAGTAATTGTTGTTGCAACTTTTAAAAGTGAATTAATTGTAAATCATAAAATATTTGCAAATATCAAATTACTTCTTTATAATTCTAGAAAATAAAAAAATCCCCCCCCCAAAAAAAACATTCTTTATTTTGAATATTAATTGAATACTTTATTTGGATTCTGTGAAAGAAATATTTCTGGTTGCTTTAAAGCATAATCCTCATGGATGATTTAATTTTTACTGTGAAATATTTCATCCTCAAAAGAAGGGCTATTAATTTTACAAACTCAGATATAGTTCATATGAACTCAAATCAACAATATTACTCTAAATATTGAAATGCCACGTTTATTATTCATAGGAGTTCAAGCAATGTTTGGATTATATAAGGGATATAATTTTAGCCACAGACTTAGCTCATCACTTTCGGATTATAAAAGACATTAAAAAAGTTTTAAGTGGTAAGTGTTTCGTTCTCTTATTGAATAAAGCTTTTTAAATGAAAGAAAAGTATTAAATGACTTAAGATATGATTTTTTTTAAATTCTCTTAGAGGGATATGACTGTTCTAATCCGGAGCATCACAATATTCTTTTGTGCCTTATGGTTACTTCATGTGACTTATCTGATCAGACTAAAGATTGGTCAAATACTAAAGAAATAGCTGTATGTATAGTTTGTGCTTTTTTTTTTTTTTTTTGTAAAATTAATTTTATTTGCATTTAAATCTTATACCATATATTCTAATGGTCAATGTTTGGGAACTTTAGATTTTTTTTATTACTTTACAACATTTTTAATAAGTTTTTTTATAACATTTTTAAAGTTATATATATTTACATTGAAAAAAATGTATAAGGAACAATGAATAAAATTGTTTGCTATATTATTTTACTCCGATAAGTGAGAAAAAGTCATTTCACTGCATTTTTTTAAATGTAAGTTTTAACCATAATATTGTATATGAATGTTCTTCAAGTACAATTTTTACTTGTTTTTTTAATATTATTATTATTATTAAATGATTAATTGGTCCTGTATGATCATCATTTATGTCATATAAATGATATAATAGTTATATATTCCATTGAAATATGATTTAATTTTACTAAAATGTCTTTTAGCTGCCTACTCATTTTTTTTTTTATAAAGTGGCATTTATCATATCAGCAATCCTAACAGTTCAGAATTAACTTAATTAGATTTCTACATTCCCATAAAGTAATATTTCAGTTTAAGTAATTGTATATCACCAATTCTTTGCCATTAAAAAAAAGTTTGACAAGTTTCTCTATAATTAATACTATTAATATTAAGTGTTCCTCATATTAGAAATTTTAATTTCATTCACTTGTATGTAAAAGCATCTGTCAAATATAAAAAAAATCTGAAGAATATATAAAATATTATAAATTATCATTTCATGTGTTTCTTTTGTATTTATAATAAAGTAATTCACTGTATTAAGGCACTCCATATTGAATGTTTCATAGTTCTAAATTTTGAAATCTCATTTGGATTTAGAATTTAAAGTAATTGCAGTTTCATGATTTGGATGATAATCGGTATTGAAGAAGGTCTAAAAAGATCTCCTGATCATCATCACTCTATGTTTATTTTTAAAAATCTAGCAACAATATATGTAATTAATTTAATAAATATGTAATATTTATTTATTTTATTTAAAAAGTAATTACCAATGAATATAGATTAATAGAAAAGCTTATATTTTTCATTTCATGATTTGTAAAAATATAAGGATATATTTTTACAAATCATGGATAAATAAGGAGCTTTAGAAAAATATAAGGATATTTAATGTAATAAAATATTTAATTTTTTGCATTTATAGAACAGTAGTTTGATACTGAATCATATTTTTTATACAGGTTTTTTTTAATGGGTTGATTCTATTTAATATTCTAGCATGCTTTAATTCATATTTTTTAAAGATAAATGAAATTATGTTTTAATGAAATTTGTGTGCAGTTTTGATAATAACCATTGTTAAAGATAAGTTTGATATAGAATTTCTTACTCAATAAAGACTTAAAAATAAACAACAATAACTCAAAACATTTCAGGGATGCGATTCTACCATAGATCTATTGTTCCCCACTTTTTATTGCATTTTTCAACTTCTTTTACTTTCTTAACAATGTGCTTTCACTTGCTAAGTTTCACATGAGCCTAAAGTTCAATTGCATTTTGGTATCGTGAACTTGATTGTTGTTTCTGAAATAAATAATAGACTAAATGAAGAGTTACTTGATGCTAATCAGACTGTGAAGTATGAGCTTATGTGTGAAAAGTAACTTTCAATTCAAGTACATAAAAAGAACTGTTTTAAAAATACAATGGACAGAAAACTTCATATAAACAGTAATTTAGCAGCAAGGAATTACAGAGCAGAAATTCTTAGAAAATTTTTTAGAAATATAAAAACAATGTGGCAATCATAATACAATCAATCACAATTAAGGAAAATGCTTTTGTGAGAAAAAGCTTCAAAGGAAATATTTGGGAATGCTACAAAATTGCTGAAAAATATTCAAATGAAAAAATGAGGTCCAAAGTCTCAAAAATTTCTTCTGCATCTATACATATTATGAAGCTGTTTGTTGTACCAATGTGACTGATGTTCAAAAGGAAACTATTAGTAGGAAATGCTAATTGAAACATGTCAATGAAAGACTTGTAAAAAAATTCCGAAGAAGCCAATAACGTGTCCGAGATATGGCACAAAGATCCATTAATCATTACAGCAATATTTAATAAGATATTCTTGTGAAGTATATTTACAGTAAAGGACTGGTTTTTCCTTGAATTTGTTGTTCTCTATTTATTTAAATTTGTCTTGAACAATATATTGCTTAAAATGTCTTTTGGAAAATCATATTCTGTAATTTCTTACATTTATAAATATTTTGAAATGAATATAAAAGCTAATTAGGCTATAAATTTCATACCTTACTTTCACATGTTTTTTCTTTGTGCTTCGTTTTGTTATGCATTTTTGGATTTTCTCTCTCTCTCTCTTTTTTCCTGTTATCTAATCATATCCCTGAAATTTTTAAGTTCCAAAAGTATTATTTTAAGAAGAAAATAAAAAGGTAGAAGTCTGTTGCCATACTTCAAGCCTTTTCAAATGAATTTTCTATCAAGGCTGAATTATTAAATATTTGAACATTTTTTAAATTAATATTTGTTTTTAACAACTTATTGAGTAAACTAATTTTCTTATACTTTTTGTTGCTTTATATAAAAATTGTTTACATACCCTTATTCAATGACGAATTCTTCCCTTCCTTAGAAACTTATCTATAGAGAGTTCTTTTCACAAGGTGATCTTGAAAAGGCAATGGGTGTTATGCCTAGTGAAATGATGGATAGAGAAAAGGCTAGAATACCTCGTTTACAAATTAATTTTCTGGAACAGGTTGTTTTACCTGTTTATGAGTAAGTATTGAATCATTCTCTAAGAATTCTATTTTGATATATTCTGTAAGCTTAGAATCTTATTTTGATATTTGTATTTTTTTTTATGAATTATTCAAACAATTGCTGAATGATTTTACATATATACATATTTTTTTTTTAGGCTTTTGTCAGGATTCTTTCCAGATTTACAAATGCTTGTAGACATAATCAATCAACATAAAAAACAGTGGGATAAAGTGGAAGAAGTGTTTGCCAATCACTTGGAAAGTAGCAATTTAGAACCCCTTGAATTTCTTGATGATGACCGAGTAGATAATGCTGCAATGTCTGTCTGATTTGCTATTTCAAATGTTCTGTTTGCATAAATGCCCTTTGTTCATAAATTTAAATACCTGTTTCATGCTTTCATGAGTTTTTTTTTTTTATTTAGGTCCTTTATAACACATTTTCATTATTTTATATTGCATGATTTAATTTAAGAAATGCATTGATAGTTTAGCTTGTTGTTGCTTTTGTAGAGAAATATTTTTAGATCATAGTTTATAACAAGATCATGTATATTTTTTCTTGAATAATTTCTACAAATATGTAATGTAGTTATTTGTATGCATAGTTCATTTTGTTTGGAACTTCAAAAATCTGCAACAAGCATCCTGTTTTTCTTATTTTGCATTACATTATTGTAAATACATTTATGAATGAAATAGTCATCACTCTGATACCTGTTAAATAGTGCATAATTTTCTGATGATATCTTTCTTGGGGGCTACTGTTCTGCAACTGGATTATACCAATTACAGTTTAAATATTCTTAATCAAAAATTAAACTTTTTTTTAGCCGACCTACTAAATTCACTACAATGTGCAAAAAACAAACAAAAATTTAATTTTATGTCAGATTTTTAGGTTTTTTTTTAATATAAATTTTTTAATTTTATCAATGTATTTCAGTAAAACACTCCAGCTTATGTTTGTTTAAATCTTTATATATTATCTGGGTTACAGATGTAGGAATGTGCCATTTGATTTATTTTGTTTTTTGAAAACAATTTGCTCAATAATATGTTAGATATTAATTTTCTCTTAAGATATAAATTCAATGCATTTAACATTACTTGTTAGGTTTTTTTAAATGAAAAAGCAGAGCAATTAGAAAGTTTTATCTTGCAATTTACTGCATGTTTAATTTATATTTTTGTTAGGTATTTATGCAACCTAAATTAAAAAATGTGTAACTATTCTAAGGGAATTCTAAGTTTTATTAAAATATTTTGAGCAGTTAAGTATCTGCATGTTTAGAAAATATAGCAAGTAAAATAGTACTTTGCTTATCCTGCTTATATATATTATTTTTATAAAAAATATAGAATGAATTATATGTCTTTTTAATTTTATTTTGTGCTAATTAGTTTATTGAATGCAGTTTTTTTCAGCCTTAATGGATTGTATTACTTTTAAAATCAGGATAATTTTTATCAGTAATAGGGATGCATTTACTTTTATAGTTAATTTAAATAAGAGTTGAATAACTTAAGAATACACTTTGCTTTAAAAAGCAAATTTATTAATCTTATTTAGATAAGTAAATTTGCTTTTTAAAGCTCTTCATTCAATGATTTATATATTTTAACATGAATATATTTCACATGAAAATAATGGAAAATGTTTATGTGCTTGGAACATAGTTACTGATTTCTCATATCCATGCTAAGCATTCAACAACTTTCATTTAAATTCATTGCTGCATTGACATTTCTTTCTTATTTGGGTTATTTCATATTTATTGAAGCATTCGATTTTATGAGCTAAAGTTAATTGATGTGAAATGTATCTTTCTTAAACACTTCCTTTACATTGTTATGTTATTATGAACATTAGTGCTTATTTATCATTCTTAAGAATTTAGTAATGTTCAAGTTTTCCAACAGATTATGAACTAAAACATTCGATGAAACTTTTATTGTTTATATACCTCATTTCTTTACACTTATGATTATTTTGGAGTGAAAGATTGTAGATCAATTTCATTTTAGTTTTTCTTTTCGGAAATATAATATTTGTATATAAATGTTGAGTTTAATTTATTTTTGTGCTCTTATGATAGTGCGCTTTTAGGTTGTGACATTGCCAACACAATTTGTCATAAAAGAATTTATTCTTATTGACTTGATAGAGAATAAATATATTCTTGTTACATTTTTAAAGTAGATTTTATTGACTTATTTCATGTTCCCATGTAATCATTGCATCCAGCTGCACTTGTTAGTTTTCACACTTTTTTGTTGTTGTGATTTAGATATTTTCTTTTAAATAACCCATATAACTGAAACAATACTAAGGTTATATGTGTTTGACCTACTCCATTATGTTCAATTATTGATCTCATTTTCAAATGCTGAACAAATATTACATTTTATTTTGTTATTCCTTTTATTAAGTTTGTTAATTTTCTAAGTGACCTAAAAATTCTATTATTTGCATTTAACTTAATATTAGCTATACATGCATTCAATCTGAAAGTAGAACTTTTAAATAGAATGTTTGGATTGCATCAAAAATATTTTTTTCTCATTTCTGTTTTTTTATGATATGGATATTTTGTATTTGATGCATATAAAAATATGTTCTATAAAATATTAACTAATTCGTATCTTGAAAATTGGGATTCATTTTCTTGAATGATTTTTGCCCATTATAACTTTTATCATGAAACTATTAATGCTAGATAAATTCCACTGTTATAATTATTATAAATATGTTAATTTAGTCCTTAAATTAATAATTTTATTATTTAATTTATTGTTAATTCGTAGAAAATATTGCGACTGCCAAATTTGTTTTAAATCTTTCTCCCAAATACTTATATTATAGTAATATTGTGGAAATACTTCTTGGAAATTCTTACAGTGTCAACCAAAATATTTGTATTTTGAATTTCCTGACAGAATTTGTTTATCATTGTTGCAGTTTCTTTTATATCTGTTATTGCTTTCCCTATATTATGTGCTATTTTGAATTAATGGTTTTTTAGTACAAAAATATATATTACGGGGCCTGATTTCTGGAAATTCTAAAAATGATGCATATTTAATGCATTGCCAGTATACACTGAATAATGAGTATTTGTTTAAAATTAGTTTGTGAAACTTTGGACTGTTTATAAGAGTTTATTGTAATAAACAGAGTATAGTGTACATAGTTTATGTATTGAAATTATTGCACTGATGAATAATGATCTGATTTGTATACATCAAAACTCATACTGAAATATATTTTACAAAACCTAGAAATAAAAAAAATTGCTTCAACATTTGTTTATATATTTATTTCATCTAGCATGCCTGTGTTATTTCAATATATAAAGCTAAACAGAAGAATTGAGTCTTTATTCTTGATCCAGTCATCATATTTTTTAATTTTTTTATATTAAAAGTAAATTTATGCAGGAGTTTAAATTAAAGTAAACGATCAAATGAATTTCTACAGATTTAGGGAATTAATAAACATGTCATTGCTGTGTTGAATAGTATGATGATAACTTCTAATTCTCTTTTGAATATTGTTTTCATTCCATGTGGTTGGCCTGATCATATTTTGAATATGGGTTATTTTTTTTAAATTTATTTTTAAAAAATTTAGACTTTGTCGATAACTGTTGCTAAATAGCAATAAACAGTTTAATGGAAGTCTAAAATTCGTCACTGATAATATCGTATCTGGTTGTTATATTGTCAGAAGCGACTGAGTCAGAGGAAAAAGAAAAGAAAGCAATTCTTATAGATTACAATTATTATGTAGCCAAGCGCATTTAGACGGTGAAACGGGGAACAAATTCTAGCACCACTTTTAATCATCTGCTATGTTCACCAATTTTCTTGGCAACTGTTACGAAAAACTGTCCTAAACTAAACTGCAAAACTTTAAAAAGAAAAAAAAAAAAACTTTGTATTGCTACATGGCTCAGTACCATGCTAAAATCTTTAAATGATTTGTATAACAATAGCAGAATATTATTTTGTATTTTATTTCACTGTAGTTTTTAATTTTGAGTTATTTTAAATTAGGATAAACAATATTATTTTCCCTTAACTTATATATTTGTCTGTCTTACAAAATTTTATGCAATAATAATTTTTTTTTCTTTTTGTAAATATAAACATTCATTTAATATTCTATTATTTCAAGTTATGTTGAATTGTTGTTTACTTCTCTTTGCTTTTACCCATTGATAAAATCTTGGAGACCATTGTCATTCTATTGTAACTAGCAGGTGAGTGCTATTCACATACTTTCTCTGATACTGTCCATTCATAGGAAAAACAAAGGGAATCCCCCTCTCCCGATTTAAGTGGTAACCCTGTTTTAAAATGATATTTCTTTAACAGAAAAACTTGTGCTTGTCATTACATGTACATTATGTATTTTATATTGACATGCATGATTTTTCTATTACAGAAATGCCATTTAAAATAAGAACATTAACATTTTGATTCAATCACTTTTGATAGTGTAATAATGTAATAAGCATAGTGGGATAAATAAAGTGGAATCTATTCAGCATTTGTTATTTATATCAATAATTTTGATTTTTTATCAAAAAAAATGCTATTTGTATGAAACAGCAACTTTATTGTAAGAAATTTGTAATTTATTCATAATATAAGCTTTTAATGATCTAGAATAACAAGGCCAGACTGTTTGCCTTAGAACTATCAATATTGGCACAGATATACTTTGGATGATGGGGATGTGCATCTTGGAGCGATATTTTAGACATTTTAATAATTAAAAAAAATAAGTTAGATTTGGTGTTTTTCCGCTACTGCTTCCGAAGATATTCCCGGTGATTTTTGCACCATTTTAAAGTCCAAAAAGTATCTTTTCAATGATACAAATTTTAGTTGCTGTAAAAATTTTTTAATCTAGACTTTTAAAAGTATTTTTGTTTCACAACATTGCCGTGAATGAAACCGAAATCATTTTCATTGTTTCATTAAATATTTGAGGGCTTCAGCTCTTTTTTATAGTTGAAAGCTTCTGTTTAAGAAAGAAGGATTCTGTTTAATATCTATACATCTTTACAGAAAAAATAAAAAAGTGAAGTTAGAATACCACTGCATTTAGAAAACAGATTACCTAGACATAATGGCGTTATAATGTTATTGAACTGATCTCATTAAAGAAATTCGTATATACAGTGAACAGAACATATGTACGCCTATTGAAATAAGACGTCTTTAATATCTGATAATTCGACAGAATCATGACCATCAAGTTTTTATCTAAACGATTTAATTGAAATTAAATATAGCCAATATCTACGGCGAACGATCGGACGCTGTAGGCGACAAGTACAAGAATAATATTTGGAAGAATTCAACCGATTTAAGGCGAGTGCTCAAACTCAAATTTCTTAAGCTCCGGGCATAACATGTGAATAGAGTAATGGCATGGCAATGATATTCTTTAGTAAGTGGTTGTTCTAGAAAAATTGAAAATTTACTTAAAATATAATGATTAATAATAACACATGAGAGAAAAAAATGAGAAGATTTTACAATAATAAATTTCAACAAAATCAATCCTGAGTCAAGTCGGTGGGAAAGCTAAAGTGATGTCCTTGACATGTGGGAGATGGCGAGGTCGCTTGTCATTCTTTGGAAGCGCTGGATGGTAGATTTCAATTTGTTTAAATGCAATGTTATCGCCATTATCAATTTTTTCGAAGAAGCGCTTTGTGAGCTACTATGCAAGTTTTGTCAGGTTTCGGATTTTTTTGTATGTCTTTATTCCCGACAAACCACGGCATTGGAAACGTGATTTGGAAGAATGTTAAATTAGTATTTGTTATACATGTTTTTATATTCTAAAATGCCTAGTTTGTTGTAGGTATTTAATTGTGAAATTATGACAAGAAAGCATGCATCTTTATTCAACAGCAATATAAAGAAAGTTCAAAACATCAATAGGGAAAAAAAGACAAGATAAATTTGAGCCTTTAGTTTGAATGAGCATAGCATGAGGATTGTTGTCTTTTCATAAAGAATTTATTTGTCTTCATAGTATTTTTGAAATTGTTTTTTAATCACATGACAGCAATAATGCGCGTGGAAAATATTATTTAAAACCGTTAAAACGCGCATGAGCGCAAAATTTATACCTAAAATAGTGAAACATGTTATAAACATTTAACAAATTTAAGTGAAGTCAGGAAGGAAAAAATGGGCGAAAATAAAATTGATAAAACTGAAGAGAGAATGTTTAGAAATTTAAGGCAATTTAATTTTCTTTTTTAAATTGAGGAATATGTTTTGAAGTAATTAAGAAAAAACTTTAACATTTGGGTTATATAATAACATTAGAATTATGATTTAATTCATATAATTAAAAAAAATTGAAAAAAAAGCCTTTTTTTCAAAAAGTAGATTTTGTTACAGAAGTAACTATATGCAAATTTCGTCGATTTAAGTTCCAACGATCTGTTCTTTTGAAATTTTGCAGGTTTTTTTAATATTACATGTCGGAATCTACATATAATACGATAGTATATAAACACTATAATTTAAAAATAAGAAACTTAAAAATTTTAAGCCACTAAAAAAATAGATGGCATTAAAGTGATTTTAAGAAATATCTTAATGTGATTATATTAAAATATTTTTGAGCTCGTATTTAATTAGAAATAACTGTGAGTTTATACTTCAAGTGGTCGCGTACGTAGATATCAAGCGTTAGTTTTGAGTTCTGAAATGAAATAAAAAAATTTTTTTAATTTGTTGCCGGAATAGAAGTTAGTTTTGGAATCGCATATTTGTTAGAGTTAAGGTGATTATTTTTACTTTTTATTTCTTTGATATTATTTCCCGCTATTCATATTTGTAAGGAAATGATTAAATTTCGAAACGAAGTGATTTTTGAAATTAAAGGAAAATAAAGCACTCACAGATTCAAACTTCAGGTTAGACTGAAGCTAATATTATTTCGCCAAAGGTGACTTATTTTGGAAGCGACTTCTCGCCAAAGGTAATCATTGCAATTTCAAAGGATTTTCGTTAACATTTCTGGTAACCCTGCATGATTGCGGATTATTGGCGATTTTTGGTTAAGTGGCACGTTTTGAAAGTGCTTGGCGAGAAAACTTTTATTAATCTAAAGTGCTACTAAACTTTATTACACCTATAATAAATTGTAATAAAGTTTTTATAATTTATTTCTTCGCTTATCAATTATCTCTTAGAATACAAATATATATGCATTTTGGCTCGACTTAAAAATAATGGTCGATGAGCAAATTGCATATATTTTAATGATTTCTTGTCAAATATGCTGATTTTAAAAGCCATTAGATACCATTTTTGTTAGCGACTCGAAACGGCGGGTTTTTAAATAGGTGCCTTGATTCTGTCGTGCTTGGCGAGAAATCAAATTATAATCTTAAAGCTTACCGTTCATTTTGTATCATTTTTTAAAAAGATGAAAAGGAGTTTATATAAAATTGACAAGTGTTATAATTTTTTTTATTTTTCATACGATTGGGTGAATATAATTACTTGTTTCATATTTTCTAAAATTAAAAATTTTAATTTTTTTTTAAATTTGCACTTTAGTGAAAATTATATGAATTCATCAAGTTGTTAAATTTAATATATGATACTATCACAAAAGTTGATTTTCTTTCCAGAAATAATACACCGACTGTGGCAGTCAAGAAAATTTTTCTCACCCAAAGTTACAAGCATTTGGTGAGCATTTAACAGGTGCGGTAGTTTAAACATTAAACTTGGCGACTGTATATAACGTAAGTTTAATTCATAATAGTATGTAACTTCATCCACTTAAATATTTCAAATGAATTCATGATTTAGAATTCTTTTTTCAATTCCGGATTTTCAATATTTGAAATTGTAAAGTCTCGATCCAAAAACAGGTAGCGATATGATCAAATTTTTTTATTTACAGCTTTATTACATAAAAACAACTCTTTCTAATCTAGGTTAAATGAATGATGCTATTTACAACACGAAAATTACACAAGAATAGTTCCTCGAACCATTTCGAAGGAAACAACTTTACAAGAACAGCTAACAGGCTGTTGGCGTCTTAGGCTACTCCGGGGGTAGCTCTCGGAATCCACCGAATTTTCTTCGGGTGGAATTCTACGCAGAAGTCCGATTCACACGAAGCTTCTCCTCCTTGGTTCACACGAAGCTCCTCTCCTTGGTTCACACGAAGCTTCTCTCCTTGGTTCACACGAAGCTCCTCTCCTTGGTTCACACGAAGCTTCTCTCCTTGGTTCACACGAAGCTCCTCTCCTTGGTTCACACGAAGCTTCTCTCCGTCTTCTTCCGAAAAATCTCACCTTTTATTTTCCTCTCAGACTCCCTGTTACCCAATCACCGTTCAGAACAACCTGAATCGTCTCTGGTCGCCCGTGGGAAAATGTCCATTGATGATTCACCCTCCACCATGGGAAAAATGCAGGACATCTGGAGTGTTTGACACTGTCGCCTTTCGAAGACACGATTTATTTGCCTGGGAAACGCACGTGTGGTTCCTTATCTGGATTAGCACTAAATGGCCAGATGACCGTACTTAAAAGGAGGGTCTTCCATTTGGCAATCTGGAGGCACTTAACACTGTGGGAGTTTCGTTGATGAAGAATGGCCCGGAATGTACATTATCGAGTGTGGGAAAAAGAAATGTCACAGTGGTCACCCAGGAAGAAGCTGATTCATTACAAAATGAATTCCATACATAAGTGATTTTACCTTCTATATTTAGAACGAAAGCTGATTCTACAAAGATAGAAATTAGTTGAGAATTTTATTTCTTTATTTATATATACTTTAATTTTTTTTTTTTTTAACTGGAAATGAGTTTACTTATTTGATATGGTCTCGAAGCTGAGGCCTTATCATCAGGTTGTCGCTGCTCTGAAAATGAACCTAAAATTAATTGCTTGCTATATATTTCATAATATGGTAAATTGAAGGGAAATTCGATAATAAGGATGAATAGTTTTGAGTTATATTAATGTTCCGTTTTGAAGAAAAACTAGGAATACTGTGGGAAGAATCTCATTATTTTAAGCAGTGTTCGTATTGCGAGATACATTTTGACTGGCGCTTATTTACACACATTTGTATACATTTTATATATTATTATATACATACATTTATTATATTTACATTTATTTACATATATTTATATATTTTTTATATAAATATATTTACATACAATTTGCTTGGCGCTACCATGGCTTAAATTAACGAATTTTAGTTAAAATATGATTGCTTTTAAATGTGTGAGATTTGTGTTTTCGTAAAAAGTTATTGCTTTTGTGGTTTGATTTAATTTATGAACAAAAAGAAAATTATAATTGATTAAAATGTGAAATAACTCTTATAAAACGCGTTCGTTGTTCTTGATAGTTCACCGAAACAGAATAATTTTGAAAAGTTTAAAAAGTGTCATATATTTTTAAAATAAAAGCTAATTTTCCACTTCTCTTCCAATGTATGTCGCGTTTCTTCCGTATTGAATATCAAAACCTGTTTTCAATATATACCAATTTCACGATGTCATCCCTCCACGAGTTAATATTGATTACGTCGAAAACTGTAGAATTTATAGTATTGTACAGATGATATGCTGCCATCTGCTGATTACAAGTATAACTTCACTCTCAAAAAGAACTTTTCTTTTTGATTTTGTAATTTCTTCTCTTTAAAAAACCCCCCAAAAAAAAAAAAATTCAGCGCATTTCTAGATGTATTTAATACTTATAATATGTTGGAGAATTGAAATTTGTATGCAAGTTTTTACATTATCAAAAGCGCATTTCGCCATCTTTGACAATGTCGATAAATGTAGAATTTATAATATCAGTTTTATTGCCTTGAATAATATGAAATTCAAAAGCTCAAAGAATAATTATCTCAGTTTTTTAAAAAAATAATCACTCAATCAATTGACAGTGCTATTTAAAATTAATATGTTAAATTAAACTCTACTTTTATGATGTTTTTAAAATTTTATTGAATGAAAATTTTCTATAGAATCTAGGAAATCTTGTTATTAAAGAATAATTTGACCCTATTTTCCGTTTTCCTTGGTATTCATATTATATAGCTTTTATTTATAAGCATTCATGTGATAACTGATATACTGAGAATGAAAATATGGGATATTGAGAATGAAAACAATAAAATGACACATTATTCAATTTTTATGTGTTTTATCAGAAGTAACTAAGCAATCTGGACCTGGACATGATCGTAATGAACATGGCTGCAATTTTTTATCCTAGATTTAAAAAAGGTTAATTTCTTTGTTATTTTTAAATGAAGTTTCCTGGATCGCCCTTAAGTACAATTATTTATAAATCATTTGAAGTAAAATAAATCACTTCACATTTTTAAAACAAAATAACAAACCAGATGTAAAATTGTCCGCTTTCTCAAAATGATCTATCGCAATTATTTACGAGCAAGTAAACATTATACCAGTTTAGGAAGCTATTAAGAATTACGATTAGCAGTACTCGTTTTATCAAGAATTTTCCATCGGTTACTCAGTCTTGAAATTTTAGTATTTATAAATTAAATCAACACCCCAAATGGTAAATGGTTCCAAAAATAATACTTTTTTTAAAGTCTCATAATTATTTTTGAACTAAAAGATTATTTACCTGTGAAATGTGCTCTCTCTTTCAATTTAAGCGGCAATTTAACAAAAAATACATTAAAAAAATTAACTGACAGTAGAAAATAAATATGAATAATAGTTATCATCGACTTATAAATTGTTACTCCATTATCATAATCTACGACAGAAATTCTAGGTCTCACTAATTTAATAGATAAAATCTCAAATCTTTCTGTTAGCTATTCAGCTAACAGAAGTTTGAATGTAAAGGTAGAAAGCAAATGAGATTACAAGAGAATTGATAAAACAAGCGCAAATGCCAGAAATATCTATTAAAAGATTCATAATGAAAATAAAAAAATAATCCCCCCACCAATCTTTTAGTTTTCTTATTGGCAAATAAATTGAATGTTGTAGAATACGGAGAAAACTGTATTGTACTATATCGTACAATATTGGAACTCAGTACTGAATAATGTAGCGAAAATCTTATATTTTACTATATTTCAGTTTTTTTTAAAGAAACCTACTACACATTATTATTATTATTTTCAAATTTTGCAATATTATGCAATATAGTGTGCTGTTTGGACTGTGTTTCCTAAACTGTCAATTCAAAAAATAGAAGTCCAGAGATAACCAAAGATAATAGTCGAATTCCTTAGGGATAAAATGTTTTGCTCGAAACAAATGTGGAAAGTAATTAAGATGGAAGTAGGAAAGAAGAGAGCAACTGATTTCACATTATATGTGTGTGCATATTTATAAACGAGTGAACATCAAATTAATGTAATTGATTCAATGGTGTGCATGCGAAAATCAGTGGAGTTGACCAAAGAGTACACGTGATTCGACTAAAGGATTGGAGTGTGTTTGGAAAAGTTTATATGAATATTGTAAGTGCGTCCATCAATATCGTACAAAATATTTTTTTTTCTTCAAATTTTAGAATACTTAAAATATTCTTCGCTGCATGCATAGCAAATTAACTAACGATCATACTTCAAAACCATTGGCGCTGTAGAAGATACCAAAATAATTTTTATCATATCTACTAAATTACCTTTTTGATATTGTTAGAGTATTACTGAAATAGGCATTCTTTAATATAAGTCCTCATTATAAATAATCGTATTAATATATTAACATTTTATTATTCAAGATCTCTGTTTGATAATTTTAAAGTTTCTTTTTTTTTTCCGTTTTAGATTTTGGCATCTTTAGTATCCCGGGATACCATTAATTTTTATTGAATACCATGCTAATATTGATGAAGCAAATTAAATACACTTATTCGAAATTTTAAAGAAAATGCAGTTTACGAAGGGGTATTTCAATAATTTTGGAAAGAACAAAAATAAAACTCAAATCTACAAGAACTGAACAATTTTAATAAATCAATTGTCGAAATATATTTTTCTCCTATGTCATTTCCAAGTACTGATAATTATTCCCCGTTTCATGAGAGGAAATTTCGAATCTCAGGTAAGAAGAAAGTCAGACGTCGTCGTAAAGTTAGGTCTCAGGTACACAATGTGCCTGAAGCAGAAAACAAAGAATTGCCTCGCAAAGTATTAGTAGAAATCGAAGTATTTATGCCAACAGTAGATGTTGAAAACAATACGCTGATTCCGCCAAGGTTCGATCGGCCTATTTTTAAATATCGTGAAATAGACAATGAAGAGCAGCCATTGAAAATATCAGAAGTGACAAATGAAAGTATCAAGATTAATACAAATAAGAAAAATGCTACGTTTTCTGTAGCTAACGAGGACGAACAACCAATAAAAACATCAGATAATATTAATGAAAGCTCAAACATTGATGCAATCAAGAAAAGAAATGATGTTGACATAGTTATCAAGGACGAACAATTAATAAAAACATCAGACACTGTTAATGAAAGTTCAGACATTGATGTAATCAAGGAAACAAATGATCTTGGCACAGTTATCAAAGATGAACAGTCAATAAAAATATCAGACACTGTTAATGAAAGTTCAGACATTGATGTAATCAAGAAAAGAGGTGAGCTTGGCATACTTATCAATGAAGAACAATCATTAAAAATGACAGATATTGCTAATGAAAATTCAAATGTCAATGCAGTCAAGAAAAGAAGGAAGCGTGCCACGGTGATCAAAGGCGAACAACTGTTTAAAGTCTCAGACATTGCTAATGAAAGCTCAAACATTGATGCAATCAAGAAAAGAAGAGAACTCGACACAGTTATCAAGGACGAACAATCATTGCAAACAGCAGACATTGCTAATGAAAGTTCAAACATTGATGTAATCAAGAAAAGTGATCTTGGCATAGTTATCAAAGACGAACAATCATTAAAAACATCAGACATTGGTAATGAAAATTCAAATGTCAATGGATTTGAGAAAAGAAGGAAGCGTATCACAGTTATCAATGACGAACAATTATTAAAAGCATCAGATATAGCTAATGAAAGTTCAAACATTGATGTAATCGAGAAAAGAAGTGATCTTGTCAAAGTTATCAATGGTAAACAATCATTAAAAACATCAGACATTGCTAATGAAAATTCAAATGTCAATGTAGTCAAGAAAAGAAGTAAGTATGTCAAAGGTTTCCAGGACAAACTACCATTAAAAACGTCAGACACTGCTAATGAAAATTCAAATGGCAATTCAGTCAAGAAAAGAAGTAAGTATGCCAAAATTATCAAGGATAAACAGCCATTAAAAATAACTGATGACACTGTTAATGAAAATTCAAATGCCAATGTAGGAAAGAAAAGAAGGAAGCGTGCCACAGTTATCAAAGGCGAACAACCATTAAAAACATCACATATTGCTAATGAAAGCTCAAACAATGATGCAATCAAGAAAAGAAGTAAGTGTGCCACAGCTATCAAGGCGGTCTCTGAAAGTATTTCTAGGATGAGCCAAGTATTCAGACCACCTAAAAATAAAAAATCTGCAAGTAATTCCGTCATATTTCCAGGAGATAAGATTTCTTCGAAAAAGAAACAATCTAATACAACAATATCAACAGAAACTAACAAAGCCAGCTCGCTGGCTTCTGTAAAGTCTGTTAAAAGTAATTTTTTCTCTTTGAAATTTCCTTTGAATGAGAACAAAACAAAATCAAAACGGTTAGAAAAGAATATTACATTAAAGAAGGATTTAGATAACTCAAAACTTAGTTTTAAAAGTTCTATTGATACTGAACCCAGCTTGAATAGTTGTGCAAGTATTGTACCAATTACAATTAAAACACATAAAATTTCACCAGCATCGTCAAGTTGTTATGATTCTACTGATTCATTACATGGCAACGTCTCGCAACCGTCTGAAATATGTTTTATTTCAAACAATACAGATAGTTCAGACACAAGCCCTAAATATGGAAATAAAATTTTCAGTCATGAGAGAATTCACAAACACGAAATGCTGAAAGTAAAGGAAACTGACCCTACAAATTTTAAATGCAGAAAAGAAGCAATTGAAATTAAAAATCAAAAATTGATGCATAAACTTCACCATTCTACATGTAATCAAATCACGGGAAGGATGAAGAATTTTCCATTGAATTATATTAGTGCTGAAACCAGGCCTGAACTTTCTAAATCTTGCTATCGATATTGCGAAGAAAATATTTCCCAAAGAAATTTACTCGCAAAAAATAACACACAGTTTTACATCAATGAAATGCCAAAGTTAAAAAATGAGAGATTTACGAGCCACTTCTCTGGACCCACGATTACCCACGCTGATGCAAATCGACTTGAAAAGTATGCATTTTAATTTTCTATTAATTATAAAGAATCTCTGCATGGAGCATTATTTTATTTAACCCGATACTATTTTCCAGTATATATATTTATCAAATGCACAGAAAAACATAGTTAACTATAACCGTGATGTTTGAATTAATGCAGCTAAATAAATGAGAGGAATAGCAAACTGATTGAATAAATGCTCAATCAGGATATGAAAATATCAGCAAAATCTTTTGATACGGATTTTAACTAATCTAACTAACATCTTTAATTACAAGAAGAGGGGCACATTCTAGGAATCGGATATACAGGGTTGTCCAAAACAATGGAAAATCCTAGCTGAAAACAGTGACTTTCATATGTGATTGTATAGAAGTAAATTAAATACGTAATTGTCATGGTTTCGGAAACATTATTTACTTACTTTCCACGGTTTGCCTAGTTACTGGTTTACATCAAAGAGCCCCTGTGAGTAGCTTTGAAAAAAAGAGTGAGATCTCGTTATTCTCCTCCTGCCTTTCTCCGGGAGTTATATGAGTTTCTGCAAGAGGTATAATACAACATCCCACTTAACATCATACAAAACTTGTATATGTCCATTTCAAGGAGAATTCAAGTGATTTTAACTGCCAAAGGTGCACTCACACCATAGTAGGTGCAAAAAATAATTTAGCATGGGTTTTTCAATAATTTTGAAAACGCCTGTAGTTTCTTGTATTTGGTTATTTTCTCTTAAATATAACTGTCAATTTGGAAAGATTGCAAATGCCCAATCAGCGAAGCTACGATTGCCATCCTGAGTCGCCCTGGATATTTTTATCAAATTCCACCCCCTTTTATTAAGCGTGATATATTGCGGAAATCTCTTTTGTATATGAACCCCTTAAGAACCTGGACTATTATTCCCAGGTAGCACAGCCTGTAGCCCAATATTATATGTTATTATAAAATATTATTCAGTATTAATCAATATTATACAATATTGCAAATATTATCTCATATATCTCAGGCTGATGATGGTCAGCGGGCATGGAAACCATTACTAATTGTTTTAATATCAAACTATGGGATATTTTTTTATACTAATTACAAATCTTACAGTGCTTTTAGAGATGTTAATCAATTTTGGTTATAGAATTATATTATTTTGCTTTAATAGCAATCAAGTTTCTGTCCCCTGAAGACAGTTAAAACCTGACTACAATTACATACGGATGTCTGTTTACATATGGAGAAGTGAGGTGAATTCATCACTGTCCAGTTTTTTATGACTGACATTTCTCCCTTGATGGCATTTTGGTGATAATTCCTACACCCTTCGTTTACTTTACGGACCAACTCGCCATTAAGTCTGATGACCTGAGGCTTACGGATTTACCAACTGATCCACTGAATGACCATCCATGGCTGTGGACGCCCTGTCCGGAGTTTCCCACAAACTGTCGATAAACTGAACAGACATCAAAGAACCTTGGGAAACCATAAGAGAGAGGAAAGAGGGGAAGATGTGCCTTCCCCAGACCCTCACAGGTCGTTGGAACGGGGCTTTATAGAACCAGCAAGACCGGTTTGCCCCATAAGTAGTGAAAGGGCTATATATATATATGCTTATTGCGTTTTCTTTTAAATAAATCACTTTACTAAAGCATTTCAAATATTGAATATTATAATTTCTAATGTTTATGTTCTTTCAAAAACTTTAATAATTCTATCAGAAAATAAACTATCTACAATGTTAACTGCTTCATAGGACAAGGCGTCGAATGCAGATAGGATCTAACCCATCGACTACTGTCGCCGGTCGCCGACGATTGCTTCAGTTGATGAAATCTGATGAAAGATCTTCAAAGGCAGTGGAATCTTATAACTTATCGAAAAAATTATAATAAAGTATTTATTCCATTTTTGAACTGCCTTATTGTTTATGTTGCCAAAATCAGGTTTCTTTTCACTTTCTTACGAATTATTTATCAATGCCATAATACGTCTGAATATGATGTATAAGTACTTTACGATATAAAGTTAGTTACCAGAAATTGGATCAATAACTTTTACTGTACTGATGTGACAATAATTAAACAAAGAATATTCCTACCAACAAATTGGAAGGCAAAGTTAGATTCCTTATCATTTAAATTAAAATTTTCAGATTCTTTTCAATTCCTAGACAAAAGTAATGAAATTCGTATTGAAGCGAGCATAGAATAAAGACTTTTTTGATATTTCATAGCTCAGTATTTATTAGAAAGTGAACTGTATTGTCATATTAAACTAAATAAATAATGATCGAATAATACAAAAGAGCTAAAGCACGCGCAAGTTCGGAAATTTCCTAAAGTTGACCATTTTTAGAAAATGTTGACAGTAACTATTTCTGCTCCTTTATTTTTATTTAATTAATTTTCTTTAAGCTATTAAACTTTAGTAGATGTGCATTCAAACAACTTCAAATTAAGAAAAGAAAGTATAGTTTTTTTATTTATTTAAATGTGGAAGTATAAAGCATGTTTAAAAATAGTTGAAATTAGAGGTTAAAAATTACTTTTCCGTCCCTACTTTCTAAGCAGTTGTAGATATCAAAAAGGTTTTTCAAAATTGTTCGTTTTAATGGGAAGCTAATTTGCCTGCTTTCTTACAGTCTTAAAGAAATTATAGGGAAATGAAAATTTCAATTCTCCCATTTCCCCCCTCTTTGAGTTAGGTGACTCATCTGCGAGCCCATCTGAGATTTTTACTCTCCTTACAACATATACCAGGGTGATTGAAATCCAGTCAAAAATTATTTTAGTTATCGCATTAATTAGATAACATGAGCAAAACGTTAGACCCGTACACGCACGCACGCTCATGCACACGCACACGAGCGCGCACGCACGCGCACACAAGGTGGTTTTGGGTTTTAGGATCAATGATCGATGAAGATCTGGTAATATCTTCTTGATGTTGTGTTATGAGAGCCATTGCAATAGATAGTCTTCCTACAATGAATCTACCTAATAAAGTACAAAATGTTGGAAACGAGCTCTCCTAAATGGTTGGTTTATTTTCATTAAAGAAATATACTAACTATTCCACTTTTCTATTCCATTCAAAAAATTTCCTCTCATTGATATGCAACCAAATATGACGGATTGGGATCCATAAGCCTTGTCAAAGAATCATAATGGACTTTCCCACAGATTATTTTTGATTTTGGTATTCACCAGATAAAATTTTGGAAACTATTACCAAATGTACTGTTACTTTCAGGATCCAGAGACCAGCACTTTTCAACGATTGTACTTCGCTAAAGGATGGTATAGAGAAAGTTGAGCATTTATTAGACCTCTTAATTAGGCAAATGATCTGAATTCACCCTATTGCTAAATATAAACGTCTCCTTCTTTCACCTTTCCTCTCACTCTTTTTTTTTTTTTTTTTTTGCGAAATAAACGCCTCCTGACGCATGTGCAATAGTTCGGAGGATTTCTGAATCCGATAATGAGTAATAAATCAGTTATTTTCAAACTCAAAAGCTATTTATTAAGTAACACCATTGCCAAAGTATATTTCTCTTTCTTTTTGATTTGAATACTCTTAAAGAAATCCATTTAATTATTACAGCCGCTATAACATTTAAAATAAGTATAATTATTATTCTTATTGAACTTAATGTTCAGAATTACTATATCTCTATAATAATTTGAAACTTTACAACTAAATTGAAGTTTTATTAGGAATAGAATACATACAAAAGTACTTCAATTTTTGCATGATATACATAAGTTTACAGAAAAATTCATACATTTTTCATATTGGAAGAATATCATATCCCACAGGGTTAGTCAAATATATTTACAAACTTAAATCAATCTGATTTGATTTGATTCTGGAAGCATATAAATATATAAACATGTAACTAATATGTGTACAAATGAAACAAAAATTTCACATAAATGTTGAATATAAGTCTCTATTAGAAAATGCATCTAAGTAGACAATTATTTCACAATATATCGGACAATTATCTCTTTATGAATTATTCACAACAATAGTTATTAAATGTATTGATATAAAACTAAATTCATATTTGTTATGCTATTACATTAAATGTGTTTTAGCGAAACACCATAATTATAAGAATTATGCTACACTGCATTTAAAAAAAAAATCAATTACTTATCCAATATAAACAGCCTAAGGAACTAAAGACGTTATCCTGGGGAATTTTAAAATAAACATTTCAATGGATATCATGTCTAATTCCAGAAATAGAATGATTCAAATCTTATTCACAACTTCATAGTTTTTACTTTATATATATATATATATTGCGAGGTGTTGTTTCTCAAAAGTATTCATAAAAATTATATATCATCGCCTTATATCGTTTGTGTTGTGAACATAGTAATATTTTCTGGTAAAAGAACCCAATTGTGGCAAAGAAGCAATTAAGCTAAACGAATTACATAAAAAAATAGCATAAGTATAGTAAACGCAATTTTATTTGCATTATTTATTTTATTAGTACAAAAATCCCAACACTATTGTTACAATATCTTCATGATATTAGACGATTTTTAAAATATAGAAAAACATAGTTTGGAAATATCGGACAATATCTTATACTTATTGGGTATCGTAAAAGCAAGAAATCAACACATGTGTCTGTTAAATGTGATCATATCTTAGGACATTGCAATTAGCATAGTAATCATCAATTATAGATAAACTGTAGATTTTTTAGATATAAATAAAAAAATCCGAATGCACACAAATGATAATAACGATCAATTGTAGTTATAATAAAGAAAACGTATACAATTCAGAATTTCGATGTCAGTTGACAATGATACATTTATTATAAGGCGGGAAGAAAAAAAATCTCACAGCAAGAATTTTATTTGGAGAAACAAAAGGAAAGAAAAAAAAAAAAACCGGATTCTTTTCGGCATAATAATTATAATAACCAAGTGCTAATTCATATATGAAGGTTGCCCAAATTTAAAATGGACACTTAAGATTGCGTAAGAATGACTGCAGCCATAACAACGCCACCAAAATTTGATATAAAAGGCGGAAGGAGGTATGCACTGCATGCGGCGTTCAACAATGAAAGCTGTTTGTATTAGAGGAAATCGATCGAAAGTAAAGTCGTGTTATGCATAGATGCGTCCAGATCGGAACAAAGCGCGGTAGTAGGGTTTCAGATTCTTCGATTGCCGTAGATCACTCTTCATTGATTTCCTGCCCCAAAGGAGCACTATCAATCCAAAACAATACTGCAATACTCTGATAAACTACAGAAAGCAATCAAAAGCAAACTGCCAGGCCTTCTCACACAACATGTGATCATTTTCCATGACAGTGACCGCCCACACGTTTCTCGTGAAACTCAGACGACCTTAACGAAAACTCCGTTGTGAAAAGTTAGAACATCAGTCGTACAGTCCGGAATATTTCCCCTGTGATTTCCACATCTTTTATTTTGTCTTTGATCTGTGATTTCCATCTTTGGGCTACTTAAAAGAACGTTGCAGGGGATACGTTTGCATTCGGACGACGAAGTGAAGGACTTCCTCAAGATTCAGTCACCATCTTCCTACAGCAAAGGCAAAGACCTACTACATAACCTGTGTTACAACTGCCATGACAATTTCTCATGATTACCAATAAAGATATTCTTTTCATTCAACTTGTCCATTTTTCATTTGGGTAACCCTTATATTATTATACATTCTCATGCTGTGGTGTATCACCATATACTTTTATGTCCTGCACGATGCTCAATTGTATTATAATTAAATTGTCTGATCGCTAATGGCATGTATCTTAGGAGCATTAATACGCTCGGGTTTTCATAAACAATATACATTTTGATACCTCTTGGAAGGATACAATTTTTTTTCAAATAACACAGATAGCACTTTCCAGTATAAAACATAAAAATAAAGAGTCAATACTTTGGAATTCTGTTTTCTTTGGCGAAATTTATAAGCGTCCCTTTGTGCGCGATCGATATTTGATTGCCATTTCATTTTTGAATCGAATGAACTGTTTCCTATTGATGATGTTCTGCCTTTCTCGCCAAGCTCCTCTCCCTCTTTTATTCTGGATACCTCTGTGAATTGCGAAAGCTGGATTCAGGACCCACAATTCAAAGCCAGCAAGATGCATTTCGAAGACCTAGAATTGTATTTAAAAACAGAAAAGAGATCAGCTTTGAGAATGTTGAATCAAAATTAGTATATGTATAAGTTCTTATCCATTAACAACATATTTTAAAGGATAATAATTAATTTCCTTGTTAAGTCTTTGATTTAAATGTCAAGAGAATTCGTTGAGAGTGGCGTTATGACATTCCAATTCTGTTTTAAAAAGTACAATAACCATTACAGATTGACTACCTCGCCCCGCCCGAAGGCACACGAAAAAACTTGAATGACCGGATCGCTGCAACAGCAACACTGGTGGGAACTGTGGTTGAGTCCTAAGGGTCATCAGCGGCCACGGTGCACACTTCCCTAAAGAAGTATGTCCGTGGGAGGTAGGTACCTTGATGGGAGGTAGCCAACTCTCACCTTTACGTATACCCACAAGGGTGGCGCGAGCTAACCACTATGCAGGAAGATTCTCATCTTCAATTACGATGTCCTCCCCACCCGTGGGATTGAAAAGTACCATAAAACAATTATCTTTTTTAAATTAAAAATATGAAATGAAAACGTATGATAAGGGCTCATATTTTCAAATTTATAATCGAAAATATTAGCAACCATTACGACGATTTTAATACTCAAAATGCTTGCTAAATACATAACTGCATCTAAAGTCCAAGAATTAGAGCATAATAAAGCGCATCACAGTATTATGCTTGTAATGGCAATGACTAGCTACGTTGGCAGGGCAATATGCTACTCGGGAATTGTTACAACTGTGTTTTTGTGATGCAGTATGTGGGAAATTCGCTTCCTTGGTGAACCTGATGATAAATTTGACAAATTTTGTTAATAACACAGTAATTCTAATTGCTACAGCTTAGATTATCAAGACAGCAGCACATTGTCGCTTCTAGCACAACCGCATGTTGATGTTAGTTGTCCAGGAACAAATTTGAAGATCAGCATTTATTCTCTTTCATGATCTTTGGAAAGAAAAGTTAGAGAAGCAAATGATGCATTTAAACTGTAGCCTGTGCTTGAATATTTAGAAAAGAATGGAAACATTTCTTTTGATGGACGTTCAAATGCACCGTACTAATTTAGGTTTGGAATCCATTGTATACTTTTTAGGATTAAAAAAAAACATGTGATGTTACAGAAAGCATGCAATAAGATGAGATTTCATTTATCATGGAATTATGATTAAATGTTAATTGACTTTTTTCCCTTTAAAATATATTTGAAAATAATTTCAACATAATATTTTATTTAACTTCTTAATGGCTAAATTTTAACCTCTTCATGGCTAAATTTTTTTTATTTAACTTCTTCATTAAAATATGGTTTAAGGTTTTTTTTTGATTAATATTTTAAATTTTTTGGTAGTAATTCTGTGAAAAAAAATTGAATTTAATCGATTTTAGTTTTTTTTCGTTTCTGAGTAATTTTAATTCAAAGAAAAATTAAATGTGCCCATAGGTGTCAGTATTTTTGAAGAAGATAATCCTACCCTTCTTTTTATTTTCCGTTTTGCATCTTTTAATTTTCTTACTTTATCGAAAATTCATTTAAACTACGACATTTATTTATTATCTAAAACTTATGTAATTGTAGGGACAGTTGAAAATCCCCAACTCAAGCCAATAAGCTAGTCGAAAACAGTATCTAAATTGAAATATAAAATTTTCTAGTCCCTTTTCTCTAGAAGATATTACAGCTTATTAGTTTATTTGATAAAGATTGTTTTCTGAAAAATTAAAGTAATTGTTAGAAACACCAAATAATGCTTAAGTGGTGTTGTGTTTTGAAAATGCATTTCTGCTACAGAGATTTAATTAAATGTAATTCAGGCAGAGGCGGCCATCCAAGCACTTTATCGTAATTAAATCTGAAAAAATGCCAGAAGAGAAACTTTACGTGAGGTATTGGAGAACTCGATGAGCGTTGCGTAAAATTGTTTTTCCTCATTATTTTAAAATGCTTGACACGTTTTCAATTAAATTAATAACTCCATGCCCGTGCCTCTGAAGAGCTTGCAAATGGTTTTAAAGCAAGTTGCAACGTTTGTGTAATTACCGCGAGTAAAATCTGAGTTAATCTGTTACGGCATTAATTATGAAAAATGTGTAATAATTAAATATTTTTGAGTTAACTCTACACTGCACAAAGATTTACATTTGCATTGCCACTATTTTATCATTAAAAATGAATTATTAATTAATTTATTTATTAAAACTTTTTGATTAATATGTATATAACATGAGAAAGAAGAATTTTAGAAAAGAAATTTTAGTTAAGCAATGTTTTTTTCCCCCCATAATCGTAAATAACGGAATTTCCTACATTAAATGTAAAAATTATTTTTCTATGCTTAGACAGGTATTTATTTAGATTTATACAAAATCTGTTTAAACATAGAAAAAAATTATTATATTCAGAGTTAAAGTAAAAGGAAAAGGCGGAAAATTTAGGATCTTCTTAATTATAATTAATTAAAATAATTTTTATTTTGAAAAAAATTAGTAATTTTTTTTAAAAAAAAAATTTCTACTGATAATAATACAAATTTAGAAAAAATGTATTTCTGAGCTAAGATCAAATTAATAAACTTTAGTTAAAGCTATATTAAACCTGTATTTAGTTAAAACTATAAGTAAAAGTTTTTACTAAATGATAAATTTATACTTTTAATTAACAGATGACTGTAAGCGGAATATTCCTCACATGATTTAAGATTAATAGTAAAAATAATAACACTATCTGATTAAAAATGTGCTTTTTAATTGACTAAGTTAAAAATATAAAAGTAGAAATTATATTTATATATTTATCTTTAAACATACGAGAAGCAATGCGGATTACAATTTACACATTACATTCACAATTTACAAATTAAATTCACAAATAAAAGTAAATGTTGTAAACAATGTAAATAATAGCACAAAAATAGTGCTTATGAAATTGGAGTGATTCACGAATTAAGTGAAATAAATTTGTACATGATTCGAATCGGGATATAGAGTATTTATTTTCTAGATAATATATCCCATTATGTTTCTGAATATTTATCTTTTAAATTCAGAGAATTGCATTCTGGAAATATTTCACTGATTATCTGTATAAAAGACATTTGACAGACGATTTTGCTTAAAAGTTTTTCTTTTTCTTCTGTAAAATGAAATAAAGCGAAAGTGAGTTCATTCCTCAAAAGTAGGCAATCATTTTTTTAGAAACTTATAAATAAATAAGGTTCTGACCATTATTCATAAATATAGCTTTATAAATAATAGATTTATAGATTTTTCAGGGATATAAAAGAGGATTCGATAAAACGGTGAATGATGTAAAAATTCATTTCATGTTATAAAACAAATTTTAAAATATTCAAAAGACTTGTTATGTGTTTAACTTCAAAGCAAACTGGAAAAAAAATCGAGTATGTATTTTGAATTTTTCTTCTTCTTTAGTCCATTAGATAAAAAATTATAATTTGGTTTTCAGACCACATTTCAGCTTTTTTTTTCCTAGTCTTTTGCCTGTTTAAATATAACATTCACACAATTCACCAATAAAAAGCTGACAATTCCTTGACAAATTCGATCTTGACCCAGATTAACAATTTTTAAGATAAAAATCATATACCGAGCTTCATTTCTCAAGCATATTGCGTTCTCTGTGTTCGCATTCACAGGGACATGAATATACATACCTAATTGTTTTTCAATGATGAATTCGCTTTAAAATTTTAGCAGATTAACAATGTCATTATAATGACCGCAAATTTAATCTCAATACTGATATTCCTTCAGTTTTTTAGAAAGAAAGATTTCAGTCCCTCAAACTGTTCAAGGATGAAAAAAAGCCAGGAAATTCATCAAAATCACAACGTATTGTTTTTAAAGAAATTACAGTTTGTTTTTTTTTGTTTGCAAGAATGTTGCAACAACTAATGAAAATATGACCGAGAAATGAGAAAATTCTCTTTTCTTTTCTTTTTATTCCTGAAAAGTGCTAAAAATGAACAAAATATTCTCAAGCAGAACTCATTTATCTGTTTGAAAACATATTTTTACGATTTCTGGAATACTATATACATAATCAATAATCTGGAATACACTATATACATAATCAATATACATCGGTAAATCCTTATTTTAAAGCTTTTTTTTATTTGCAGTGACTTTCATTTGATCTAATCAATATATTTCGATTATAAGATCGATAGTTTCTTTGAAAATAACATCGTTTAGGATAGCGTGCTTGAAACCTTCTTCTTCGATCACTTTTAACGAAAACACATCTTAGAAGGGATAAAAAAAATATATCTAGTGAGGCCGCTAAACATTGTTAAGTGATATCGACCACTTAGCTCATTTATTTTCAGAAGAAATGTCCATTTCAAAAACAGGACGTAAATGAGAAAATTTCGCTAACAGAAAAAGTAGCTTAAATATAGAAATGAAAATATATCGATTGAGAACGAACAAAAATCGATTGAAATTGTTATTTTTCTCCATTTAAATACTAAAGGGCGTCGTTCCCTTAATTCCGTGCCTTGATCGAACACGAAAACCTATATCCGATTCAAAAATATTTTTTTTAGTGAAAATATCAATATTTACGGTATAATAAAAATAGGACTTCGTTTGATGTCATTCAATGCCACTATACAAGAAAAGAGCATTAGCAGTTGAGGAAGAAATAAATGAAACAAGCACTTAAAGGCATTTCTGTAATTACACCGAAAATTATCGGACAACATGTAAATAAACATTGGCTTACAATTTTTATTCCTTGGAGTATGAATTTACTTAACGTGCTAATAATATTATTGAGTCATCCATTGCTATTTCAGTCAATTTAAGAATGTGACACACACCTAAAGTATTAAAACCTAAGCAAATCCAAACCTATAAAGCTCTATTTACCCAGAGGTTTCAAAAATGCCCAAGTTATTTTATCTTTTAAATTAATTGCTATTTCAATTTTATCTCTGGTGTAAATAAATTTTGTTATTCGATGTAAGAATCGGATACATTACGGTATGTGGAGAAAATACATTCTGAAATATTCCATGAAACGAAACTATGATATTTCCCTTATAGGATTAATGCAAACCTTGTTTAACCCATTCATTCCACAAATTTATTTTTTTAGACTGTAGACTGTTCATAACTGCATAACAAAAAATCAAAAGAAAACGTTAAATTTGTCACAAAAATTAATGCAACAAAAAGTAGATCAACTGAATTTAATTGTCTTATTGTAGGGAGGAGACATTAGTTCATTATAGGAGTTCAAGACATTAGTGGAAAACATAGCTAAATTTAAATATTACATTAAAAAGTGTTTTTTGCTGCGGCTTTCTGTCAAGTAATGCCCCTCGACTAAGTCTCATAATCATTCAGTCGTTACACATTAACAAGTTTTCTACAACAGTTTTTTTTGTTATCATTTTTAATTCTGTCATACATATTGCGAGGGGTTTTCGTTGAAACGTTTGAGCTGAGATTTTCTAAAGTTCATGGCTATGATGATTTAAAAAAAAAAGAATTTACCGCATTTTTTTCAAATGATATCTATGTCATAAAGTGGTTACACACTTTCTACACATCTTATTTTGTGACAATAAAAGCTTAGCAATGAGATAATTTAAATTATAACATTAAGAAAGAAAGGCAGAAAATATTAGACATACCTGAGTATTTCTGGTAAACCCATAGCCTATAAACCTTTCGTCGTATAAAGGAACATTAGCTCTTGCGACGAAGAAAGGTTCATAAAAAAATTCATAGTTGCTAATCTTGTAAGCAGCCTCAAGTTCCCTAGTGTTTGGTATCTTTTCCCAAAGCGAGTGATTAGTTGCATACTGATTATGAATAAATACTTTTGCATGAAAAGGTCTGCTCTGCTTTTTATTTATCCTTTCCAAAAGTTCAGGTTTGCTTCTCGGTACGGGCAATTGTTCTGGCATCTCATATGTAGGCACTACATACACACATTTAGGACATGACTGTCCTTTGGGGGATGTACTGAGAAAAACATCCAATTGATGGGCGAGCCCATTCACAGGCAATATATCAATGTCTGTAAGGAAGTGATAAGGTGTCCTGACACCTCTGCGAGCAACATTCCTCAAATGGTTCTGAGGATGGAGGGCTTGCTGCCACCAGCGTCTGAAGCTGCTAGTTCTGTACCGGAGTAGCAATGGAAGGGCCTCTTTGCTCCTTGCACAAGACGGAACAGCCTGGTGGTCGTGGGCATGATCTGAGAGATAAGAATCTGTGGGGGCCATATCGCGATGGTATAAGAAATGGAATGTAGCGTTTGTACGTATGACCTGAGAACAAAGCCTAAGATACGCGATATATACCTTCGCAATATAGAAGTCCACGCCAGGAACAAAAACTGCAATAGACATTGGGGCTCTCCAGATGTCAGCCAGTTCGAACAACATATGCAGTCTATCGACGGAACATTGTGTGGCCAGGGTGACATAAGCAGACTGCCTATAGCTTTCATATGCGTTACCAACCACAACTGCATCATGGATGATGTAAGTGCGCTTCGTGTCGGTTCTGGAAGACGACTGATTAAAGTTAAAAACAAAACTGGAGAGAAGATTTCCAATCAGGAGACCCCCATCCTGTGGAGGAAATATTGGTTCTTCCACATTTATTTTCTCGATGGGTTGATCGTTTTGTTTGGTATTACGAGATATCAAAATGATGGCCAAAATGTTGCAGAGAGTGAAGAGAGCGATGGCCGTGACATAGAGATAAAGAGACGATCGACTGCATATTAAGCGGCAACGCTGCCGCATAATGTGTAAGAACCTGTAAGAAAAAGTGAAAACTTAATTATAACCTCAAAAATAGATCATTTTAAAGAAATTTTCTAGTAACATACTCATTCACTATGGCATAAAGAGAATAAAATTCCTCGGTGGCTTTTAAGGAGCTTATATTGGTCAACTTTTAGAGTTGACTGCTGTAAACTCCTTTGGAAATTCATCCCTGTCGAACTTTTACCAATTAATAGCTCGAAATATTTTTTTAATCTTGATGATATTAAACAGGGTAGGATCAATTTACGTGCACATGATAAAGAAATGTGAGCAGTTTCAAGTTTTAAATCTACTATCAAATTAATCGCATTATACAATTGCTGTCTTTAACGTTAATAACATAAAGTCTTTTGCTGTTTTTTAAGTAAATGCCTACTTTTATATTTGTTATGATAATCTATTTCTTATATCAAAACTTAATTAAGTTGTGAGCGTTTTTTAAGCTCTTCCTCTATATCTATTTAATATCTCTCTATGTTTGTATTAAAATCATTTTTTAATCTAAATCGTAATATTTTTTTAAAAAATTAGCATGTTTTATTTAAATTATTTAATACGCTGCTTTTTATTTTAATAAATTAGTAAATTAATATGCGTAACATAAAGTTAGCTAGTGTCAATAACAATAACTTTTCTAATACATAAAATAAATAATTAATAACACTTAAAAGAATACAACTCATAATTTGATTCAAGCTTAAGAGAGGGCATACGAATTTTCCCAGTGCATGCCTGAAGTAATGCATCAACTGAAAAGCATTTTTCTAATAATTTTCTGTCTCAGTAAAATAATTAAAAGCCGGTGCATAATGCATTTTTTTTTCTGTGTCCCAAAATATACTCAAAATGTAAACAAAGATAATGTCAGATATATTAGGGTTAATGTTATTATGGCGTCACATGAATTAATTTCCTTTTCAACTTATAATTTTTTGTATTATTTTCTTTTTGAAATAATGTAAAAATATTTTTTTTTTAAATAAAAGGGATTAATGTAAGAACAATGCAGCAATTTTCAAATAATATTTGAAAATTTTTAAGCAAATTTCATCCCACGGTCTTAAATCAACTTTTGCAATTGTATTTCAGTAAAAAAATTGTTTTCCCTTTTACTTATTTGAACCAAAAATATAAAAGTATTTATATGAGTAACTGAGGTCCAATTTTAGTTATTTTCAAATATACCCTCACTATTCTTCAAGTGCCTACTCAATGAAGAATTGATGCGTGTAGTTTCTTTAATTTATTGAACTTTTACTTTTTTATATTATCAAACAACCTGAAGACTTGTTAAAAATTCTAGAATTTAAACTAATAAAAATGTGAAGAGATTGAGAAATTTTGAGTAATTTGTGAATTTTCAAATTGAATGTATTGAAAATTTGCAAAGCAAAATGACATTTAATAGTTCGATTTAGCAACGGTGTATTTATCCAAAACAATGTCTTTGTTGTTTGTTTCTTATGGCACTTGCCACTGACAAGCCCGCTGTTACGAAGACAGCGATTTAAGCCTGAGGGGGACGTCTCTTATTTTTTATAGCAGCGCCAACTAGGGCCAAGAGTACGACTTTGCTACTCACGCATCACTCATTCGCTTGCACAACACCTTTTTACAGGAGGGCACATTCACACATCTCACAGATAGAACAACAGAAGAACAACCATGCCCAAACCGGGACTCGAACCCGGGACGCCCAGATCACGGGGAAGACGCGCTACCCCTATGCCAGGACGCCGGCAAAACAATGTCTAATCTCAGATATTGCCTAAAAATAGAAATCCTTTTTCAGTAAACTCTAAATTACTATCTGTGAATATTCCGATTAAAAAAGGCCTAACCAAGCAATTCAGTTAACTAAACCAATAGAAAGCAAATGTTAAAGACTGCATATATGCTTCTTATATTTTGAAAAACCATCTCTTTTATTGTTGAATCAAGAATAATACACTATCCGTTAGGTGTAGAACAATACTTGTTTGAAACAAACTGAATGAGAACATAATATTGATTTTATGTTCAATTTCAAAATATAGAGCTGCAATAATGGTGATATAGAAGTTTGTAGATTCTTTTCCATTAGAAAAAAAAAATTCATTGCAATTTGATTGATCAAATGCATGATTTTGTGCTTTATAAATTAAAATATTCTTACAAAGTTTTAATTTAATCTATATTCATTCAACTTCTTTGGACAGCAGTATGGGCCATTCAATATGTATTCTTTAGAATGCAAAATATTCATTGCAGTAACTCATCCTGGTAACCCTTTATTACTTTCAATATGGAAGTGATCCCAATGTTGCAACAAGGATTGTTTCCAAATTATTATTACTAAGCAAAAGCCTAAGTGATTTCATTCCTATCTACATTCAACCAACTTCTGTTTAATAAATTAGTTCCCCGGACAGATTCCATTGCCAATTTTAAAATAAAAATTTGAAGAGTAAAGAAATGTTACAAATTGGAGTACAAAAAGTACAAAATAAAGTTGCTTCAAAATTATTGATACTTAATTCATTTAGTAGTAATTCAAACAAAATGGCTTAGGTAGTTGACGGAAGTGACTTCGACAAATATAAAGCCACTTCCATAAAACTCGAAAAATTTATATATTAATTTGGTACATGTTATTTCTGATATGATGAAAAATTTTGAATTCCGTTTCAGATAATTATATATTCTATCTACAAAAAAAACAAAAAACTTTTGAAGTATTTTTTTTTTTTTTTTTACATAAATGTGTTTGGAGAAATGTTTAATTCTTTTTCACATATTTAAATTTTGAGAAGAAATATTATATATTCTATACAATATCTTTTACCGCATTGAGATTATTTTTATCCAATGTGTATATTATTTACAATAGCATTAATATGGTCTTTGCAAAGTGATATTTACTTCTCATATATTAACCGTAAAAAAATTCAGACGAAATTATTTGACTGTTGACGACTTAAATACCATTTATATAGATTTTCAGTAATAGAAGAGGACAAGTCTTATTATCTCCACAAAAATCCTTTTTAAATCTCTGAATAAAAAAAAATCGACCTTTTTTCAATGCATAAACTTTGATTTAAAACTTAATATATTCCTTAAAAAATAGTTATATTTTCATTGAACATAAATAAGAAAAATTTCACAAATTTTAGAAATCAGTAAAGAAAAATACATAAAAAATAAAATAAAATTTAAAAAACATCTTTAAAAGCAATAATTTTTAAAAATTATCATGTCATTTGAGAAAACATCCCTGAAGATTAACTATTTTTTGACCGAAAAAAAATTAACTATCAACCCTGCATTCATAAAAAATTATCAGCAATAAACATCGAATACTTTTTTTCGTAGAAAATTTTTCATGATCTTCATAAAAATCAATACCTAAGGGTATTTCTTTTTATCAGAAATGCATTAAGATAGTAATTAGAATAAATGTTTGATGAAGAATACACTAAAACTTTCTTACGATCGATAAGCTGTAATTAGGGAAGACTGAATTATTGAATTAGCAAATCGTTTACGTGACGCATATGCAATGCACACAGAAGAAAAATTTATAAGGCCGAATTTTAATGTGACCTTTTCTTGAATTATCAGAAATATATGATAATCGTAAAAGCATTTTTTAACCCTTATTCATTCGGCAACTTAAAAAGAATGTTTCTCCTTTATGTTATGCAATTTCGAGGCTAAGTTGTTCTTGATTGATTGAATTAATTATAACACTAAGTTGTTGAGTTGCATATAAATAAAATTACATTTCGCTGCAAAACTATTCTCACTTATTCAAAAGCATTGTAAATAAAGAGTAATTTAAAATAGGCTGAAATTGAAGGGTTAATTATACAGATCTATATTTCTATTCAAATTGTAGATGCATAAATATAAATAAATGCAGAAAATTTAATGTTTTATTTTACGTCATTCATTGTAAGATAAAGTTATTAACTGTGGCTGTTTGATTTTGTAGGACCTTTAATGAATAATTTTTTATTATGACAACTTCTTGAGTAAATTCACAAGATTCATTTATCAAATCGGAATGTTTTTTATTTACTTATTTATTTATTTATCATTCTTTCCTTTATCTAATCTGATATATATCTTAAAATGTTAAAACCTTCAAATACTTAAGTTTTTTAAATATGAAATTCATTCTGTTATTTTTTAACTAATACTTTAAGATTCATTTATGTGTTAGATTAATACAAAATCTGATGATTAAATGTTTCGGAAGGCAGTATGATAAAAAAAGAGATATTCATGACAAATTCAAATTTTTCGACATTGATCAAGAATTTTATCTGTAAGTACTAAATATTTTTTAAAAACTAGAATTAAATTTTAAAAAAATATCAGACAAAAATTAATTAATACTTTTGACTTTTGCTATAATTATAAAGTAACCAAATGAAGTTTCCAAATACTTTATAGTTTCAGTGTTCTGACTTCTTTTTTTTCTCTTTATTTATTTACAAATGCTCCATATTTTGTCCAACATTCTCTGTACCACATCGAAATTCATCTCTTGAGCTGAAATTCAGAAAACTTGGTCACTTTATACATACAATCCCTCAATTTTTTTTTTAAAGTAGAAACTCACTGTAATTAATTTTTCTTCACACGATTCACTTATTCAGTTTTGGTAAATAACAGTTGAAAATGCATTAACTTGTTTTAACTCTTCATCTGTATATATTACCTAACATTTAAAATTTATTTTTAAATCATTAGTATTGAACTTCTAATATTTTATACTATCATTCTTGCAGTATGATTTTTGCAATACTTATAAAGTACAAATGGAATTTCTAAATACCTAATTGTTTCAGTATTCTGACTTTTAATTTTTCTCTTTATTTATTTACATATTTTCCATATTTTGTCCAATATTCTCAGCATCTCATCGAAATTCGACTTTCGGACTGAAATTCAAAAAATTTGGTCACTTTATATATACATCCTCTCAATTTTTTTTTTAGAAAAAGTAGAAACTCCATAAAATTGATTTTCGAATTGTTCTCTATATATTACCTAACAATTTTAATTTATTTTTAGATTTTTAGCATTAAAGTTTGCATTCCTCTAATATTTTATACTACCATTCCTGTGATTAGGTATAAAATACAAGCAAATAATAGAAAGACAATTTTCATATGCAGAGCATTATCTCTTTTTATGCGATAATTGAGCGCTATTTTATTAAAAATTAACCAAAATATTTTCAGTATTACCATATCAAGAGTTTACTTTCATTAAATATTCCAAAAGACCACTTTTATAATTGAATATACAACATAAAAACTAACAATAAGAGGATAATTTACATAGGCAGGATACTATTCTTTTTCCCTCTAGGCACACGTTACTGGACTTCGTCAACAGCCGGTCTGCCTATAAAAATCCACTTCATATATCAAGCAGGCTGCCGACAGTTTGTCACGCAATCTCGTGAACGCTCACCGCTTCGTGGCCAAGGGAGCGTGTCCGGCGTGGGGTGTGTCACGCATCACAGCCTCCTGGACAATGAACGGACTCTGGAATCGTCTATCATCCGGCAAGTTTCCCGTTTTTTTGATATCGCACTGATCCGGTGCCTACAAACGTTGCATTCACCCACGTGGAATTTCTATTGATTTATGGGTATTTTTTTTCTTTCTTCCTCTTGAGGTTGGAGGGCGGAGTCAAATTACGTACAATCGTGTGTTAGGTGATACGTGTTTCATGCAAATGGAGATAAAATTCCACGCTCGTGTGGCTGTAGGGGATTCGAATAATTGTTCAGGTGTAATGAGTGAACATGAGAAAGGTAAAGCCGAAAATAGGAGTTAATCATTTAATGGTAAAAAGAAGCAACTCATTACATAATTATGAGCAATGAGGTAATGACCAATGGGGTTTGATTTTTGATGGCCAGTTTAAACTACATGAATGAGTTTTTCGATTAATCAATATCAGTTTCTATCACTTTTAACCGCATTAGACACATTTGAAGCAGAAGAACTATGATTTTAGAATAGGGTTACTTTTAGGCTTTTAATTTTGATTGATAGAAAAGTATCAATAGATTTTTTTCCCCTCGATCTACGATTTTATTTTTTCTCCCAAAGAGTCACATTTTTCAAGAAAAACAACAAATATCGATCTAGAATTTTTAAGAGTTATTTCCTTCTTTCTAGCACTACTTAAGTAACATTTCAAAAATTTCGCTCAAATTTGAAAAAAGAAAATGAAATATATTTTTTTCCATTTGCAAGTTTTTAAAAAATTTACTGCTGATTTAATAAAGTTATCACAATGTTTGGTAGACCATTTTTTTAGATATCTTTAAATATCTACAAATCTTTATTTCATTTTTCTATTCATATTAATGTTCTTTTATTTAAAATTGAAAAGCCGGTGTACCAACCACTTACCATAACACTTTCTCCCTATCCCGTAACATACCCAGCTAATTTTGGATAACCATCTCAATAAACGTTAAACGTTAAAATGTAAAAAAAAAACTCCTAAAATGGCTTTTTTTTTCTATTTCAAAATACAGTTCGATTGGATTAAACTGTGTGCTATCTTTCTTGATAGTGTAAATAGTCAAACCAAGGTCATCTTGATATATATATATATATATATATATATATATATATATATATATATATATATATATATATATATATATATATATATATATATATATATGCGCAATGAATTTAAGTAATACAAAATATTTTGAACAAAGCATTTTTCACAATTTTTTTCAATCAAATTGATTTTTTAGCAACTTTTATTCTTATTTATTTTTATTTTTAAGCAAAATAATTCAGTTTTGGACGTTCAAAGATAAATGAAGCTTTTTCATGTTTCAGTAATCAAATCCGAAGGAAACTCTGTGATAAGATCCCGTCAGAGCAAAACTTTTTAAATAAATGCATATAATTTTGTATAATAATTTATAAATATAATGTTTCTGAGCTTGAATGGGAATATTTGAAAAAGGAGTTACGTAATGTAAGTAAGAAAAACAAGCATAAGAGAAAGGGTAAATCTATACCTAAATGTGCATATGAGAAAAATTTTGAAAATCTAAATGTTTTGTTAGCTAACAAATTTGATATTTCCGATATTTAAAAAGTGGTTTGATTAATTTGCTGAAACAAATGAGCACAAAGAAGTTAAAATTAGAATAACTTCAGCCCCGTTTGAAATAATAGTACATTTTAGCGATAATGGATTACTTCAACAATAATTCTTAATGCAATTGTAAAATGCAATGCATATTTTCTAATCAATTAGTGATATTGGATTTCCTTAACCAGTTAAATGTTTCGACCTCTTCGGAAAATGCGTATCTAAAATTGAGCGATGACGAGTACATTTGTCAGAGTATGTGTGATAGGAAATTATGTTGTAATGAAAACACTTTTACTTTTTTATTTTAATAATCACATTTATTTATTCTTAAACTAACATACATTTTTTGCATATGAATGAAAAGAAACATAAAAAATATACAACACAGCAATACATTTAAGAAAAGCAATTCGTATTATGTGCGGGTTTTTCTGATAATAATTATTAATAATCTTTTATTTGTTCCTTTGATTTCGACTTGGCCTCAACATATTTTAAATATCTTGAAACTTACGAATAAGCTTAAGTTTTAAGTAAAATTGTATTTCAGACTGCAAAATGTCATTACTTATTACTCCGGTCGAATAAACTTATCATAAAGCAAAATGAATTACTTTTCCATGACGAGTATACTCGTCAGAAACAGTTAACCGGTTAAACTAAGTAGCTAGACACATTCATTTGAACTAACCAGTTACGGATTATATTTATTATGTTAAACTCATAGAATTGCAATTATATTAAAATTTGCAATTACTTTTTCCTCTTAATGAATTGGAATGAATGTTGATTATTCGATCATTTTATTATTATATTATCTAAAGACAAATTTTCTTTATTATTATTACAATGAGTTATTTATTATGATTTAAAATATACTTGAAGATGATTGAACAATTTTATTTTTTATAAATATGAATTGTCAGTTGAAAGTGGTCAAAACCAGTTGATAACAAAATGAATAAATTATTTTGACTTTGGGTCTCATATGATTAAGCTATGTTTCGTGTCTTATGGACATGAAAGACAACTGATTAAACATCCTTGTACATGAAATGGATCATTATCGCCGTTTAAACTGTACCTGCATTCGTATCTTTCAAGGTAGTATATTGTAAATAGCGGAATTTCTACAGATGCCATATGCATACATAGATCGCCAATGTCCGACATAAAATTCTATTAATAAGTAGCTAAACATCAATTAGTTTTTATAGTTTAGTTTTACGAACTAAGTCTTTATTTACGAAAAAAATGTTACTGTTTAAAATCAAAATAATTTTTACTTAATTATTTTCGTTTTGTTGTACAGAAAAGTTCTGCATGTTTTAGCTGAATGGCGGAAAAATTCATGTTATTTCTAAAAGCAGCTATTTAATATTTTTTTGAAGCATATTTGATCTGATATGGGTTTTTTTACATTAATATTGATATTACAATGTTATTATGATATTACATTGTTTATTATGATATGATTATATTATGATATTACATTGTTTAGTATCATAAAATAAATTAATATTCTTGTACTGATGAATTGCTTTCTAATATTGGCAACGGATAATTTTAGCTATCGTGTGTAGAGAAAGTGAAAATGCTATTAAATAATTAAAGTGAAAAACCATCAGTTTTTTTTAAAAAAATTATTTAAAAAATGTTTTTAAATAAAAAATTCTGTAGTATTTGTGTATATTTACTTAATTTATATACACGTTTGATGATATATACAAAAATAAAAGATAAATTCTCTTAAAAAATATTGATTTTTTTTAAAACTCCTTTATATATTAATTATTTTGCATAAATGCAAAACAATATATGTAAGTTATATTAAAAACAAGATAAGTTTATCAGTTTTCTGTATTTTTAATTAGTGTAATTCAAAAAACTGTATATTTACGTGAGCTTTACTAACGAATTTTGTCAGATAATGGAAGATTTCCTAATTTGTCTTGAGACGAACACAAATATTTACCAATTCCCCTGAAAAAAGTCCCATTTAAACAAATAGAAATCATATTTCTATCTCAAATGCTTCATGCCACAAACGACGTCTCATGTTACCTTTAGTCTTTGACAAATAGACTACCCTATATGCGATTTACACTGTAAGGACGAGATGGCATAGTGGTAAGGCACTGGTCAGTTTTATTAACGTGTGATTTTTATAATAACACCAGGGATATTTTGGACACACCTCGTAACTTTAAACCACCAGACACCACATGAGCTGGCACTCCCTTTCCAAATTTCCACATCATACTAGAGGGGAGAAGTTTGTCCGGACGGGTTTAACGTGCCCCAGACCCGCTTACATGACTGTACTTTAGTAGAATCATGTCACGAACCTGGAGGCCTCCCGTTCCGAAGCCAAGACTTTACAACCAAGCCACTTACGTGGTACGGATTCGAAACCCGATGCAACTACAAGATGTGCTGTGTGGCTCTGCTATAAGTTAGACATGCGTTTTTAAGAGCTGAGTATCAGCTTTTGGCGACGGTTCAAAACTGTAAGGCCCATATTCAACTAATCTTCTTGTTTCTAAACAGGATATTAATGCAGCTAAATTAAAAACGAATAAAAATTATAAACTATGTAAACCCCAAAAAGAAGTTTCTATTTCCTTTAACTAATTCTACAAAGTGAGTGAATGCAAAGCATATTAGCTACTTGTCAGAGGAATAACAAATAAGAAACGAGTAGTGATTGATTAAAAAAAAACTGATCTAGAATGAAAGCTGATTAGTTGTATTTTCTAAACGAATTATCAAAAGTATATAGCTCAAAAAAATAAACCAAACTTTTTTTTAAAAGTAATGTTAAATTGTAAAAGTGTAAAGAAAAATTATGTATAAAAATAATTGATTATAAAACCATTAAGCCTCTCCAAGAAACTTTATACAGTTTTGTGAAAAGGATTTACGATGAGTTTATTATGATTTCCTGGACATTACATCATGAAATCATTTTAAATTTTTTTTTTCTAAAGACGTAACTAAAGCCTTTTATAGCTTCCATTAAGGTCTTAGAAGTAGTATTAGCGAAAAAAATTCTAAATGTAATTCCATAAAAATAAAAATAAAAAATGATCGGATCGAAAGACGGAACAAAACAAGCACCCCCTGATTTATAAAAAATAAATAAAAAAAGTAATAAATAGAACAAAAGGTCGATGGAAAAAAACACTCATTTTCAAAAGTACTCCATTTAAGAAATCAATAACTCAGTAAAAGAAAAAAAAAAAACTGGAGGAAATTGAATTATGTTAGAAAATTACTGTATCTTTTCACTTTATATATATATTTCATTGTAGTTCTTTTTTTTTTTTCGAATTCTTCGGATATTTTTTGTATTACATTTCTGTCGCTAAATTTAGAAAAAGCCATCGATCACACAAAAATTGCTTAAATTTCATCAAAAAAAGTTCCTGTAGTTTTTAACAACATGTTCATTAGTATAGAAATCTTTTATATACATTCTCATCTTCAACATAATGAAAAATCCGTTTACGGAAGAATTTTCAAATTGTATCAACTCAATACCATCGTATATATCAAGAAGATTTTCCTATAATTATTTTTCTATTTTCTCATCACTGAGTTTTGTAATATAAATGTCAAGAATATTCTTTCAATTTCGAATCAAATTTGGACAATTTCTGTATACATAACAAAAATTAGCTAAAATATTTTAAAAAAGTGTTTTTGTTCATTTTAAAATATATTTCAATAGATTCTGAGTTATAAATTATTATACTTATACATTATTGTGTTTTGGTATTCCCAAATAATACTTATAACAAAAGCTATCAAAGAATTTAGAAAGGCCATCTCTCACAAGAAACCTGAGTTTCGTATCCATACCGAATGACACAAAAAGAAAAAATTAAAAACAGCCATTAGATCATATTCGAGATGTTTCTTTTCTTCTTATTTTGATAAACTTGACGTATCAAAAAGCTTGAAATATATTTGAAAATTACTTCATTCTTTTATTGCTTACTATTCGCCTCAGGCGACCAGCCGGTTCGTTGAGAATATTGGTCATATTTGATTACAAATAACACGTTTAGATATAACTTCATGTTCATGATTCCGCCAAATTATCCGACAGTAAGTTGCATTGTTTTAATTATCTTACTGTTTATTGTCCGAAAGAAGTTCTAGACGTAACTACCCATGGACGTAAATATCCAGTTCATCTAAATTCAAAAGCTCGCTCTATTGTAACTACTCTTTTTTATTTGTTTTGTAAGCTATATCTTTCTTCTGAAGCTTTCAACGATAGAAGAAAATCACGCGATTAAATATTTGATGAAGCAGTAAAAACGGTTTGAATTTCAGGGAAACATGTATATGTTGGAAATTAGACAAAAACATTTTTAAAAAAATGCCAAAATTCAGTTGAAATTTGCACAACTATTAAATTAATGTCATTAAAGAAAGAAATTTTTAAATTTTCAATTGATGTAAGTTTTATTATTCAATAATATTTCCGAAAATTGCTGCACTAAATTATAAAATTCAGCTTACTCTTTAATTAATTAGGATTTTAAATAAAATTCTAAAAAAATCCGAGGTACATTCGCCAAGATATATATATATATATATATATATATATATATATATATATATATATATATATATATATATATATATATATATATATATATATATATATATATATATATATATATATATATATATGCCAAATTTGGTAATTTTAGGTCAAATGGCCTGGCCTGTGGAATGCTGACACACACACACATCTTTATTATTTGTAGAAATAAAGAAATAATAAAATCTATCTTATAATCTTTTTTCTTTGATAAAATGCTTGCAACCTCAGGATATTTATTTTTACGGATGAGATATTCAGCTTGCAAGAAGGTTCGCTTAAATCTTACTTACATTATGATATGAACTATGTATATCATTAAATATCTTCAGAATCTTTTTCACTATTTTATTTAGTATATAATTTTTTTAGAATGAATATAGCTACAATCTATTTTTTTTAGAACAATAAGAAATATTTCCTTCAAATGTTAAAATCTCCTATTAGCATTTTAAATGTGAAAACTCCGTCCTATTAAAGCGAGAGGTTTTAATTTTGTATTTTTAAACTTAAACCAAGAAAGATATTATTTGACAGAAGAAGATATAAAAAAATATTTACGAGTTACAGTGCAAATAATTTTCATACATTTTTTCTGCATTTATTATTATTTGAAAAAAGTTGGAATAAATAATATAGTTCTGAAATTCTGTGACATATTAATTCTCTTCATACATACATAAAACATGATATTCGTAGAAATAAAATTGGAAAGAAGCAAGATAATCTTAACATGTGATTAAAATTAAATCATATGCTTTCTTCAGACAAAAGTTGTTTAACTTACATAAAGAAGTATAAGGAATATCATAAAAATAATTAAGACACCAGGTTTTAAAAGTGATATATAATTAAAATTTAATAATGAATTTGACATTAAATTTTTCATTATTTATTTATTTAAGCTTGAAATCTGCATTAAAATTCATGATTTCAAAATTTATTTTTTAAAACTTTCATTTTTTTAAATTCAGGATTTATTTAGTATATAGTATAATTAACCAGTTATTGTATTATTTAAAATTATTTTATGAAATTTTAATGCTCCTTATACGACTAAATCCATTGTTTTGGTTTTAAATTCTAATCGTCTCATATACAGGTTTAAACAGGAAAATATAATAGTAGGAAGACAAAAAAATACTACTAATAATAGTAATAAATGCATAAAAAATAAAACAAAAAATAAAGGGAGGCAGGGAGGATTTAATCAGAAAAGAATTATTTAAAGATATCGATAGGATTTCTGATTTAGAGAAATTTTATTTAGATATTTTAAACAAGAAAATAAAATTCAGTATTCAAAAGAAACTCTTCAAGTTATAATTATCTGTTAGACCTTACATTGAATTGCTGTACTAAAAGGTGCAACAAGTTGATTGATTTCGTCGTCACGTGTCGCTAATATAGTATTGATATGAAAAATGTATCATCATATAACTTTGATCAAGGTAAAAGAAATAACATAAAAACATTTAATGTTCATGATGCGTGAAAAAAATCCAGAGACTAATTTTGGATTTTATCTTCTTAGTAGACTGCGATTGGGAGATTGTCTCATTCATTTATTTAATACAAAATGAATTAATAATGATATTTCCATATCTGCATATCACCCGAGTTTTAACAGTTGAAATTCACTGCGATTATATTCTTTCCCAAGGATTTAAAGAAATAACGGTTTATTTTGAAGCATTAGTACAACTAGTAAAAAAAAAATGAACTGATACTTTCAAAAAACATAACGAATCGCTAATCGACACAAACAAAATTTTTTTAATTCTGATGAAAATTCATTGAATTTAGAAACCAGTACTTTTGTTTATTTAAATATGTAAATAAAAATAGCATTTGTTATTTTTATAATGCATTTATGAAAACGTGCTGCATTATTCTATTGACTTTTACAGCGATTTTCTTTTTTACTGTTATATATATGTATATATATATTAGTTTCTTAGAAAAAAATTAATAGAATTTTTTAATCCATTAAATTTTTTTTAACGATTAAAACTATAGCCGACTTAGGTAAACATAAAAGGAAATTATATCTACTTTCAAGATTTTAATCAATCATCTCTTGCATATGAAAAAGAAAAAAGTATAAAATTATAGCAGACTCCATTTATTGTTATTACGTCATATTAACATAATCAGATTAATTTACTTTAATTCGTAATGACAGAAATCTTTTAATCTGCCTTGTTTTATGTACACATCTTTTAAAGAAGTGATGACAGAAATCTCTTCGAAGAATTATTTTAAAGAAAGTTGTTATGTAAATGAGAATTTTAGCACTCGATAAGAAAAATAAAATGTTATCTATTTTTTCATATACAATATCTTTAAACTTATAAAAATGACCCGATAATCCTCTTCCAGCTAGATTGATGAAATCTTGTATATCGATATAACACCAAAATTGTATATTTCTATCAAATTTTGAATGAAATGCATTCAAAGAAATTCTGTCTGTTAGGCTGACCGAGTACAGATGAATACGATGACTACAAAGTTTAAAGAGTTAAACAGACAAAATTTGGTACACATGTCTAGCATCTCAACTGTATCAAATTTTGAAACAAATTCATCCGAGAGTTTCCAGTCTGTCGTTTGTCTGTATACATGCAAACATGATGAATCAAAAACGCAGTGATTTAAATAAATTAAATTTGGAGTGTGATTTTGTAACTACAGTTGTATTTCTGTGCAAAATTTTCTTTTCAATCTGTTGGGGGAAAAAACCCGCTTTGCTCTGCAAGCGGAATTTTTTTTTAATCAAATGAATCAAATTATTCCATTGTATTCTACATTTTTTTTTAAATTCAATTTTATTTGGATTTTTTCCCGAATTTTTAAAGTAATATTAAATTTTCAAGGTGTAAGAATCAATATGCATTATTGTTTTTTCAACAGATAAAATTCTTCAACATAATACTGAGTTTTTTAAGCATAAGGTTCAACATACAGTAATTAATTTTAAAAGAATAAGGCACAACACATAATATTGATTTTTTTTAAAGCGTAACAGTGAATAAGCAATTTTGAGTTTCAGAAAACGTATGAAATGTAAACAAAATAGGTACTATATAAAATTAAATTCCGTTATATAAAACAATATATCAAGAAGGTTAAACTCTGATGACAGTTGAAAAATAGAAAAAAAAATTTAGGCACTGCACACCTGGTTGGAGAGGGACTTTATTATCGAGCTAAAACTAACTAAAAAAACAGAAGTTATGCAACATATAATTTCTAATAAAAAACGGAGAAAGAATGTTCTGTAAATGGATCATTAAAATCGATATCAGCTGAAAAAACTATTCATTATTTAATCCGCATGACAAAATTCCACGAAGACCGTAATTGAACCTCATAAATTAAAGGGCGTTTGAGTCAAATACAACCGCGCCAAAAATAGAAAGATCAGTACCTCCATAGAAATAAGCTATAAGTCAAATGATTCGTTTGCAAAACACGAAGCCGTATTGACACACATCGACTACCCCGTAACTGTAACTGTGATCAGACTCATCAAGGGATGAAATGAAATAAGAACAGCAAGTTAATGGCGTAAATCATTTCCATGCGTCGTTACGAGCGAGCAAGTTCTCAGATTGATAATCCATATCTATATATATCGTCCCCTGTTTCCCCTTTCACGGCGTACTTAGAATAAAACGAAACAATGAAGAAATACTGAATGTCACATTGCTCGGAACTACTAATATTGATTAATTCATACCGGTGAGAAGGGTGTGTGTGTGTGAAAGGGGGAATGTTATTTCTTTTATGATATTAATGTACCGGCAATTATTCATTACAGATTGAATAGAAGACGTTGAAAGAATGTAGTTATCTAAAGGAAATTGATTAATGAAGGAATAGTTAGAGATATAAAGTTTCGATGAAGATAATAAAAATTGCAATGGAATAAATAACAATAAAATATAAAGTTTTGAATATTTCCATTTTTTGTTGTTTAATAAACTAGGTTGAAAATACAGCCATTTACTGCTTATACTTTTTATTAATCAGTTTTTCTTTATAGCCTTGAGCTTTATTTGCATTTCTTTTAAAAAAATTTGCACTTTCAATTCAGTTTATTGGGGAGTGACATTTATATAATTCTAGCAAAGGAGAAATTAGTTTGCTAAATTCTTTCATTTACGCAAAAAAAAAAAAAAAAAAAAAAAAAAAACTGCTTGATTTTATTCTTTTTTATCGCTTTAAAGTAAACATAAGAAGTGGAATCAGTTAAAAAGAATTCTCAATGAGTTTTTAATCTTGCTGATTCTGCCATTTCTTTTACTCATTTTCAACTTAATGCAGGCACACTGCAAAGTAGTTTTAAAAACAGAAATTATAAACTTGAAGAGGTCACACAAGAGGGCGCTTCCATCGCTCCCAGAGGAATGTTACGTCACTCGATTACCACCGCGGAGCATGATGGAAAGATGATGGAGTTGACAGATTAGAACTCTAGCATGAAAGAGAAATGATCGGTTCGGAATACAGAATTTCTTACCAATCCTGGAGTTGTCTATGAGCAAAATGTATGAAAGGCTCCATTATAGGCTGAAGCGATGCTTCGATCGAGGTCCAGAATATCATATTAGTATTGCATATTTTTCATTGTAACTATTTAATAATCAATAAATATTCGTTAATATCAAGATGTCTCTTTTTAAATGGACAATAAAAAACTCAGCACACAAATTAGGAATCCTTTTGTTTCTGTGATGCAATTTTTCCCTGACGTATTATCATGGAGTAAATAAAACAAATAAAAAAAGAATTTAAAAAAATCGAAATCGCAACTTTTAATTTATTATGTGAGAACATTATTATTATTATTATCTAATCGAGTTCTCAATTTTTTTCACGAAGACATATTTTTTTATTTTTCGTGAGAAACCGGTTTAAACCGGTTATAAACACGCACGTGACTATCAGGTTATTTATACGTCGATATTTAGAAAATGACTATAGGATTTAAAATAATAATTTAAAAACCGAGGGATCATTTATAGGAACTTTGTCGATCCTCATTTGTAAATAATGGAAAATTATTATTATTGTAGAGTTTTAGTTATCATCATGATTGGATAAATTCATTTGGAAACTACAACATTTTCATAAAGGTTCGAAATTTTATTATTTTGTTTACAAAAATTGATTTTTAAGAAGTGCCATCTAAGATTTAATTATTGACCACCTTTATACTTATACATTTTGTGGCAGTTCATAATTTTTTTCTTACCTATTCTATACATTGACGCCGAGAGAATGTCCTTTAATCGTACATTTTATGAGATCGGTGTCTACCTGACGAATTAATTATAATAATAATTTATCTTATAATGATCGTGTTCAATTTCCTGTGAATTATTTGTTTTGACAAAAACAGTAAAAAATGATTTCACGTAAGTAACTCAAACATAAGTTTAAAGAAATATTCTTTTTCCAATGTTTATGTCCATTTAATATATATAAAGTCTAAGTAAATAACTTGCTCATTGGTCTGGAGAATTAAGTTTTAAGATAAAGACTTTCTATCATTCATAGCAGAAGTTTTTCGATATAGATATTTTTTCTTAATATACGCTAGTTTAAAATTTTTAATTTAAACTATCTAACTAAGTTAAAAACATGAATTTGGATAAAAATTCGCATTATTATTATTATTATTTTTCAGTTTTAAAAAATAGATATGTTTCTGTTTCCAGTGATATCTTTATCTTGTCTCTACATCAATTAAAACCAAGTTATAACAAGTTATTGAATTATAAGTGATGTTTATTTATAAGCATTTAAAAACTTTAAATGCATTTTCTGAAGAAAGAGTTTTTTTCATAATTCTTCTGTATAAGTATCGTCATATCTCAAAAAAATAATCATGATATTCTAATGAAATTTATAATTGGTACTTGTGCAGAATGTAATGAACTATAGATTTGATGAAGAAAGCTCTAGAAGTGGATTTATGATTGTTTAATGCAAGTATCGTTAAAAAAAATCCCAAAATTTTATAGATAATTTCATACATAACACACGCAAATTTTATTTTTGAATATATTTCTTAGATAATAATTAATTACACGCTATGTTACATATGTAATGTTACAAAGAAAACTGAAAAACTGTAACAGTTTTTTTTCTCTAAAACAATCCTAGTTTTTGTAAATAAATGCTAAAATTTTGATCAAAAATATGCTTTTTTTTAAAGGCGACGTATATATTTAAATAATTTCACTTTTATTCATCCTTTTATTTTTATATTAATTAAAAGCATCATATAAGCATTAAAACATCTTTTTAAATCCCATCCGAGCCTAGTCGGATACCTTTACTTGCAAAATTGTTGATCTGAAGACAGTCGGCTTCGTAAAGATTTTTTCCGTTTTTCTGTCATATCAAATAAGAAAATAGTAAATTTGACTGAAAGGCCAAATCTTTTCAATATCTCCTGGAACTATAAGACTTTTAATTCTAAAACTAGAGTTATAAGACATAGAACTCCAAGCATGCAGATTTAAAACTAATATCTGAAGTATTTCAAGTAGGTACATGCTGATAACATGCTGACACTTATTCTTCGTACCGTGATTGTATGATTTAAGAACAGAATATATGTATGTATGTATGTAATATATATGTAATGAAGTTCCATTGTTTAACTAAAAAAATTCAAAATAAGCGTAGTTAAAAGTTTTATATGCAGACAAAAATAAACCAAAACATTAACATATCGATTTCAAGTATTTAGATGAAGTGTTCATCGAATGCTATTCAGCAATCCCACTTAACTTGAGAATAATGTTTCGAATTCTCCCAAAAATTTATTTTGATCACGGCATCGGTCACGGGCAATTTGACATTCTGCAGTTATTTTTGGTTGTCAGGGGGGTGCTCTTTCACGATGAAAAATAGTTCCATTTTCTCTCAACACATTCGATGGCCATTTAGATCCACCAGCCACTTCAGAAAGGTGAATTCCTTTTGAACAGTTTTTTCCGTTGAAAATGATAATAATAAACCGTTATTAGTTTTGCTACTTTAAGGTAATGACACAGAACAGAAGGCACTAACCCATAACACCTGCGTTTTATTCTGAAATAATTAAGGTTGTTTTATACATAAAGAATCTCAGAACATATTAGAAATTTAGAACATTAGAGAAATTTAGAAAATTATTTATTATAATAAAGGTGAGATTTTGGAAGAAGTTTAGATCTGAAATCAATTAATAAAAATTAAATCTAATAATTAAATATTTTAATAATTATAAAAAGGATAATTCTGAAATCAATGAATAAGAATTAAATCTGGCAATCAAATATTTTGATAAGATTTTTTTTTTTTTTTGCATTATACACAAATATCTTAATTTCTTTGTTTCAGATCATTATTTAAAAATTAAAAAAAACATTCTAAAATAAATTTTACCCCAATATATCACTAATTAAATTTAGACGCAATGAAATTTCCTAAAGAAACACTGGGATTTAGGTTTCTAAATTTAAGCAGAATGATTTTTAAAAACATTTCTAAGAAAATAGAAGGTTTATCATGAAATATGAAAGCCAATGAGAAATTTGAGAAAAAAAATCAAGAAGCTTTTTTGGAAAATATTCTTTGTGAACATTTTTTTCATGATTTTCTGCAAATATAATCATGAAAAAATCAGAATAAAAATATTGAAAGTCATGGAGTAAATTTCATTATAAATTAAGTTTTAATCTCGTGAATCGATTTTTCAGAAGTAATTAATTTTAATCCAATCTGTCACGCATTTTTTACTGCCTCCATCGAAAAGTTTCGAAAATAAAGTATGCTCTGAATATATATTTAATCGACATCAATATTTTTCTCCTTTTAGTTTTTTACAAAATATATATTATATGGCAAATTTCTTTGATATATTAAAAAGTATGCAACTGACTTTATCATTGATTAAATGGATTCCAGTGAACAAGATGCAGGAGTTCACATACATTTAACAGAATAAAAAATAAAAATGGGAGATAATAAGATCATTTACCAGTTTTGGAACTCAATCATTTACATGTAAAAAACACTTAGTTCAAATCATGATAGAAACAACCGTATTCAATTATACTGAAATTATAAAAAAATATTTCAAAATATATATATATAATGTAAGTTGAGAGGCAAATATAATCAAGCTTATGACTCATTATATATAAAAAACTATTTAAAAAGCTTATACAGTTGACTATTATCTATAACCTCCATATTTTATAAGATCTGTCAATAATGTTAGCAAACCGTAAGCCTTATGTGTAACTATTAACTAGAAGTTAAAACTAAAATTCAGTTATTTAACTTTCGTTTATATAATTAAAAAAAATTATTCATACAACTTTTATTTCATAGGTTTTATATCATAGGGTTTAAATGTTCATGATATTATGGTATTATGCAAAGATATATAATCTATATATTAACTGTTTGCAAAGGGATGAGAAAAAAGAAGCACAGTTTCCACCGTCTCTTTCCTTTTGAAATCTAATAATGCCAGAAATATATAATTATTAATGTATCGTTTTTCTTCGAAAGTAAATTTCTTGAGTGAAGATTCTGTTTGAAAATTATTAGACGACTTTATTATCATATCAAAATAAATTATAAAGCAGGAAATTACAAAAATTTTTTATTCCAGAAAAATTGACAATTTTAATCAAAGCCATAGAAGTGAAACATCTAGAAATTAATGACACATTTCACTTTTCTTATCTGGAATTTTTAGTTATAGTTCACACTTTTTATATTGTCTTTAAAAAATAAAAATTGAAAAATTAGGCTGTCAGTGAAGCAAGATTGGACATATTAAAATAATACCAACAGCTAAGGAATTTCATTGATAATTAGCAGAAAACTGTTATTTCTCTTTTTAGAACAATCATAACATACACTAATTTTATTACATAAAATGAAACAGCTGTATCTAAGTTATTTGAAAACTGCAATAATCTTTTCTAGAGAAAGAACTTCTTGTTAACACACTCACGAAACTTCTTTATTTTCAGAAAACATTAACTGTTAAATCTTTTGATAATGTAGAATGTCAGAAAGGATTTAAGAAAGTATTTTATCTTAAACACATTGGAATAATATTATCCCACTTCTTCGGATGAAAAAGAGATTTTTCTTTAAGCTTTACATCGTTATTTAAGTTTACTCCATCTATTAAATCGAATTTTTGTCTTCCCCCATCATTTTCGTGTAAAGATAAAATTGGCAATTCAAACAGTTCCTCGTTCAATCATAATTTGCAAATTCCGCTTCTTTTTTTTGTGCCTAAGCTTTTACTTTCAAGAGCTTTCTTAATCATTTCGTGGCAAAATGAACTTTAAAATTTGCTGACGCTTTCCAGAAAGAATATATTCTCGAAAATGGAACTTTTCCAATTTCTGATTTCAACACTTGCTTAATTGAAGTGGATCTTTTTCTTAGTTTCATCATGGCTGATATGATGTTCTAATATTTCATAGCTTTTTTAATAACATCAACATAAGGCAGTCTATTTAAGAGCAGAAATCTTAATTTTGGTCAAGCCTCTGTATTAAAAACATATTGCACAATATCTTCACGATATTTGCAAATGCTGAATATCGTATCATATCGTGAATTCATCGCAACAATATTGTCGAACATTTTCTGCTAATAGGACTGACAAAAATGATATTTAAACCAGGCCCTTCTCATTCAATTTTTATATTTAAAGGATGATTCATAATTCACAATGGAAAATTTATTCCATAAAATGACCACATACATGGTGAATCTTTGAGAATATTCAGTGTCGTACCCATGATCCTCCGGTTCAGAGATTCTGTCACCAAATCATCATGGGACAGGAATTTTTTAGGAGCTATCAAGCATTTTCTTAGAGCAATATCTGTCCTATATTGACTCTTGTTATCCCAGACGCTTATCTATCTATACAAACAATAAAAGTAAGTGTGTGTGTTTGTGAATTTTGTTTCTTCACAGGCCAGACCATTTGACCTACAGCTACCAAACATGTCAAACATATACCTTAGAGGCTGAAAATGTGCACCTAGGAGCAAATTTTTTGAAATTTTAATTAGAATTTTTATTAATTAAAAACTAAACGAAATTTTGACGTTTCTTCGCAATAACTCAAGAACACAAAAATAAATTTGACATCGTTTCAAAATTTAAAAAAATAATATTTTTAATGGTATTTATTTAATTGTAGTGAAAAATTTGGCTGAATTTTGCAAATTATTTTTTGCCTAATTTCCAACAACAGATTAACAACAACATTGTTACCTAGAAATTTAAACCTTTTCACTGTTTCATCAAATATTTGCCTGATTTTTTTCATTGTTTAGAGATATAGAAAGATTTATTGCAATATCTATGTAGTTTACAAGACGAATAAAAAAGTGAAGTTAGACTGCAGCGAAATTTAGAAGACAGATGAACCATAGATTTGCACTTTTAATAAAGCTATGATATTATAGGACTGGTCTCCATTAGAAAGGTTCATGTACAATGAGCCTAACATACATAAGGCAGTTAAAATAAGGCAGCATATAAAGCATAGATCTTTAATGGCTGGCAGTTTCACAGTATCACGGATACAAAGTTATATCAAAACTATTTAACTGGAATTAAAGATAACGATAGCTACAATAATATATGTATGTGTGTGTATGCATTGGCCCTCTACAGGCGTGAGCGTCTGCCCTAGAGCTATCAAACTTGAAATGTAGGAATATATATACTTTGGGATGTGGAAATGTGCAATTCGGAGCAGTTTATCGAAATTTTTATTGATTAAAAATGTAAAAATTTTGGTGTATTTACGCAATAGCATTCGAAAGTATTACTGTACAAAAATGATTTCTACGTTATCTATCTACGTTATAAATTTAAAACATTATATTTTCAATGATACCAATTTTAAACATATAAATTCAGCTTCTATGTTTAATCAATTTTCAAAAAAACATTTTAAGCATATTTTTCAACAATTTATTTAACTCAAAATAAAAATAAAATTGAATATGCATGAGCACATTATGTGCGCATGGGAAAAATTACTTTTCATCAACGATGCAATGTAAATTTAATTCGAAATATTATTAAAGCTAGATTTTTGAAATAATTAAAAAATGCAATACTATTCTAAAATATACGCTGAAAAAAGTGCAAGTTATGAATCAAAGAAAAAAAAATCCACTTTTGGTTAGTCAAACGAGTTTTCTTTTTAAGATTATAATCCTAGTTTCTTTTTACATTCTAATATTTTTTTCAATATTTCATTGAATTTCACTTTGTATGCACTGAAAAAAAAACTTTGCTGCCTAGAGTCTTTGTTTCTAGCTGACGGATTTTTAACACTAGTGAATTGCTGTCCAATGAAAAATCTTTAACACTTTTGAATAGTTCTCCAATAGCTATTTGTTAATCCTCTCACTACTTACCCAGCCCATCTCGGCCGTGCAAGTACTTTACTAATTCTCCGGTTACTTTTTAAGTGAGGAGTTCAAGATGTAAGGCTAAGGCATTATTAGTGATAACTTGCTTTACATCCTACATCCTTCGATTGAAATAGAAACCGACTCTAAACCGGCCCCTCTCGTAGAAATTTTGAATTTCCATTAATGGAACTATCTTTATTTGAATCTTCCATTCTATTTTTTTTTAAAGAATAAAGGGTCAACTTCTTCGTACGATTTTATAATAATAATGACCCTCTGAATTACACTGTTTTATTTTAATATGCAATGAATCAAATTTACATCATATCCCCCCCCCCCCCAATAATGGCTGGATACCTTCGACAGTTTTATTTATTAAATCTCTCCATTTCCGGAAAGTTGGATACTTTCCATAATAAAATAAAGTGTTAGGCTGAAGTGCAAAACACAAAAACAAAAATCGATTTTCACGTACAGATGAAATGTTGCTTATTTACGTTATTCAACGGAAAAATATCGAAAAAAGGACACATTAAATCTTTAATTTGTGAAAAATGTTTAAAATTTGTAGAAAATAATAATAAAAAAAATACCTCGCATTTTTTTTTCTCTTCTGAAATTATACAAACTGCAAATTTTGATTTCTCATGGGATTTAAGTTCTTAATTTCTTTAAAGTGAGAAAGAAAAAAAATATTTTTAAAAATCACACTCATTATTCTGTGTTCACGAATTAGGACTAATATTTTTGAACTTTAGAAAAAAAATTCGGGGTACATCGGGTAATCGTTGTACATTTATTCACAGTATTTAAATAAATGACTAATAATAGAACAGGATATGGATTGACTATGGATTACTAACAATGGGGTTATGCAGATAATATTATCATTCAAGAAAAAATATAATCTTAAATTTACATAAGAATAAGGAAATATTAGTAGATGAGCGTTATTCGTAAGCCTGTTGGGCAATAAACCTACCATGTCACATCGATGAGTGGAGCTAGTAATGAAATTGCTAAGCACAAACAATACCTGGAAGCAAATTATGATGACATTAATGGACTGGAAATGATTGTTTGCAATGACATATCGATAAAATTGGATGCGAAATTAATGTTTTTTTTTTATAACATAAGGCTAACATACAGTTACCACCAATCAGATATTTATGAAAATATTTAGACAGGAAGATGAAAGAATCATTATAATTTTAGGGAAATTCAACAAACACCTGCCTGATTGTAAAAATTTACTCACAATAAATTTCAACAACAGAATTGTACGAAATAATACTAAATAAAATTGTTCTTAATAAGAACCAACAATATCTCCTGGATATTGTCAGCTTAATCCAGTCAGCCTAATTCTGGATTTTTCAATCAATCTTGAAGGTTATCATGTGCAATCCAAATCTTGCAGTTGTTCCTTTCTCAAACAAGCGCTAAAAACGACATCAAATTGCATTGCTTCTAAACGTTAACGTTATAGTGATGACAGTCACATCTGTCTGGATTTATATTAAGAAATAAAAGTCCTGAATGTATTTGGAAGACTGTTCAAGAAAGGAGACATTATCCAGATGTCATTAAAATTATTATAAATTTTATGATTGAGTGAGGATGTTCTTCCAGAGAATATGCTGTAAGTTATGAGAGTAGATAAAAGACAGAACATCCGAAAATTGGAATTATAAGATGACAATAAAATTCACAATCCAAAGTTTTAAAAATCTTTTAACGGTTGCTTCAAGATATTTTGGTGCTTATAGCTCATAAACTGGACAAAGTACAACTGTCACTATTTTCGATAAAAGAAAGCTTGACAAAAGATACTATTTCACTCGTTCTTCAAGATAAAACTGTTGAGATTTAATTTTTAAATTTCCCATGTCATAAATGCGCCAAAATTGCCATAGAATCTGCTAAAAAAGCGGTGCACATGGATACACATCGTAACAAGTTTTCTCACAATGCAAAAACGTTTTTAAATTATTAATTTAAGATAAGATCTTTGATTAAGTTGCCATAATTCAACATATCCTAATTGTCGGGATGATTTAGTAGTATATGGATAGAATTTGAAGTGCAAATACCTCCTAGTCATTTTGGATTATTTCAGAAAAAAAAGTAGGAAAACCATAAAGAGTTGAAAATTGATAAATTCTTAAAATAGAATATATTATAATAAAATGGAATATAATTCGTAAAATAGAATATATAAAGTCACTCACATTAGCGAGTATCCAGAAAGATGACTTTTTATAATTGAAAATACTTCAATTTGTTTTTTTTTTGCAAAATGTTAAAAATCTCAATTTTTCTCTTAAGCTATAAAAATTTATGTTATTTATTCGAAGTCAAAATGTAGTGCATTGTTTTTAAATATAATTTTTCAGCCGTTAGGCAATTAAAACGAAGCACTTAGACGATATAAAAAATCATAGACTGTGTAGTTTTAACTTAAAAATAAATTATGGCTTTTCTTTTTCTAAACTTTAGGCTCTTTGCGTGAACCAAAGACACAAGGTTATCTTTGTTCAGCGTGCAAATGCACAAAATCATGAAACCTATTAGAATTGAATCGAAAAATTGATTGATTTGCTTCACTCTATTAAAACTTGTAATGATAATGTAAATTTACTTAATTCATTCTTGAAACAAGTGATTTTAACATTTTTTTTTAAATAAAAAGTTGTTAATCATTATTTACGGAACGTTGATATATTAAACATCACTGGTGAAGTTCCAAAATCAGATAAAATAGATGATCAGACATAAAATATTACTAGTTCTTATTGTTTTACATTGATTCTTGTAAGCTCTGAAAATAACTGAATGCTATTTTTGATATTATAAAATAAGGGAAATTATATATTAAATACTTTTACTTTACTCAAATAAAAAGCATAAAGAGAAGTATTGTAAATGTCGAGAAATTCAGCTTCGCAAGTGTGATGAATCTTCTTCAAATTGAAATAATTGTTTTTAAAGTAATTCCTATCACTTTCATATAGATATGAAAAGGGATTATTTTAAAAAAAGAGGTAGGAGCCAGTTGAATAACTTTTTTTTATTTGTTGTTTGTATAAATTTTATACGTTTCTAAATTTTGGACCAAGTCCATCGAAGGTAAGTTTATACGTCCGTGCCCATATTAGTATGAATACTCCAACATATAAAGAAACAAATAGATGAAATCTGACATGTAGTTTCATTTCGCAGTAGACAGATATAATTTGGCATGTTTGGCAAAGTTGTAAATCTTGATCAATTATAGATCCATTAAGTGAAAGGAAAATAAATGAAAACGCATACTCAATTCTCTTCTCTCTGCCAAAAAACATAGAACGGAATATTTGGAACTGAACCAGCAAAATAATTAAATAACAAAAAATAATTAAATGCGCATATATATTTGGAGCAATTCATAGAAAATGATAACAGATTTTTATAAAATGTCCTTTCCATTGGATATGTGATTGTGCAGTTTATTTATCTAAAAGGAAATAAAATGACTTAATGCAATAGTCCATTTATTCTAAGTACCATAATAATTTTTTATCTGATACTTTATATTTATAGAGCAAGAATAATTTTGAGCAATTTTCCTAGATATTATAATTTTTATTTTTGGAATAATTTTACGTATTTATTAAATCTTTGCAGTTTTTTTTTAAGGTAAAAGTAATGCATTTTGAAATGAATTATAAATATGTATGATGTATATTTTATGCTTGATATGACTATCAATACAAAAAATATATAACAAACAAAGTATCATCTCTTGTTGCTAATGTGGTTTTGAGTTTCAGTTTTTTATCTGTAATTTGATGTAAAAAATTCATTGTTTGCATTTATTATTAAAACTGTATTTCCATAGTAACAATGATTGAATTGGAAATATCAATAAAATTTAAAAGTTGTTTTTATCGAAAATGCTTAACCACTTAACATGTGAAAACTTTGTTTTGTTTCCTGAACAATAATCAAATGCGTGCTCAAGCAACAATTCATCATTGTGAATTGTGTAAAAAAATGTATATTGAAAAAAAATAAAAAGGAAATATAAAAATGGCATTCATTTTTATACTCTGTATAAAAAAGGCACAGTTTCACTCAATAGAAAAAAATATGAAATATAGTTATAGTTAAGTAGTAAATATAGTAGTAATAATTAAGTAGTAAAATATAGTTATAGTTAAATAGTAAATATAGTTATAAATAAAAGGTATAGATTAACTAAATGAGATTAAGCATTCTTTAAAATAAATGATTTGTTAATAATAGCATTTTCTACTGATTTTTTTTATAAATGATACTCTACAGTTACAGTATACAGTATTCACACTGTACTACATTTCTTAAACATATCCAAATATGTGAAAGTTTTCATTGAAACTAATAATTTGTTTTATTTTTGCTTTATATAGAGAATTTAAGCTTTAAAATAATTGCATGAAGTTAAGCCTGAAAATTCAGCTTGAAATAAGATAATAATAGTGAAAATCAGCGCTAATGTGAATTTTTGTATAGTGATTTAAGATTCAATAGGAGAAAGTTGAATGAGGATGTCTTTAAAAAGTATATACAGACATATTAGGAAAAATTACGAGTAATTAGTTTTAATTTCCGACAATTTCTTTACATTCCGACCTTCAGATTTAAGAATTTCAGAAAGAAAAAAAAACTAAACTATTTTATCAGAATCCAGAAATGTTTTTTTAAAAAATATATTTTTCCAGAAAGTTTCAAGTTTTTTTTTAAAGTGTGAATGCAATTATGACTTCGAGCAAATTTATTTTGAAATCTTTCTGATTAAAAAAATTTCAAAGAGGTTGAAGAAAAGTTAAAATCTAAGCAGTCATCTGTATAAACTAATTAAAGTTCTAAGTTTAAAAAATACACATGTATTATATTTCTTAAGATTAAGAAAGCTGAAAACATTTGAATAGTAGTCTTCCTGCCGAAGAACTAAAAGAAAGAGAAAAAAGGGAGAGAGAGAGAGAGAAGAAGAAGAAGAAGAAGAGTAGGAGACGGCTGAGACAGCCAGGTTGCTATAATTCAATTACTTCCTTCAAAAACTATAACAATTGCAGAGATGGAACCACGTTATCCATAAGGTCCACACCCGACGTACTTTAAAAATTAAATTTGTGAAACCTGGAGGAGAACAGAGAACAACAATTCATTTGGCCCTACCCTACCCTCTTACTAAGCTAAGTGAAGAAAACATCAGTACTGTCAAAATGGAAATTCTTAGTAATTACTCAGAGCCCTCATAATTTCATAATGAACAATGGAGCTCTTATCATTTTTCTAAGAAATGTTTAGTAGAAATACGAATTCGTAAAGAATAAATTTATTTGAGCTTTTCAATTTTAATATAAACTCTATGAATAAACTTTTCTATCTTTTCTATACCCCTCCTCCCGCACACACAATACCACATGAATGGCGCAGTTTAGCCAAAGATGCCTCTTGTGCTAAAGAAATACAAACAAACCAAACCAAACCGCACACACAACTATTTCATATACATTATAATCATTATTGCATATTTATTACAATAAAAGTGCGTAATTTTTATTACATTTAATGATTTAATTTTTCATGTTTAAAGTTATTAATCTTTTTTTATTTCCTCTTCATTATTGGAATAAGATTATTATTATTTCCCTATTTAACATAATCGACTATTGTAATGTAAAATAATACATATTTTATTATAATGCAAAAAGGCCTCATTAACTATGCTCATAAATTAAACAATTATATGATTCGAAAAACAAGAGGGTATAGTAAATTGATATGAACTAGATTCTTTTGGGGGCCGGAATTTTCCCCCCAATCAACATATGTCCATCCCAAATTAGTAAAAGATCATATGGGTTTTTTTCAGGTATCTGTAGGCAGCTTCCCAGCAATGATTGTAAGTTCAGAGCGTGAATATCCCTTACAGATATATTAATAAAACAATATTCAAATCAAATATAAATTCCTCGAGTCTTGTCTCCCAATTATAATAATAACTGGTAAATTTACGAGGCATTTCATGACGTTTATAGGTGGAATCTCAATTTATTACCATTTTAAAGAGCACTTCGTGATCACGATTGCCCTATTCAAATAAAGACGTATTATTGTTCGATTGTTTGCTCAGCTAGAACAGAAGCTTTTATGAAACCATTAAGTTTATTTCTAGAACGATAAATTATTTCTACTAATAAGGATTTAAACATAGATTTGAATAGAAAACAAAACTCTTATGTCTGCATGTAAATCGTTTATGCAAAGAATAATTGCATGTTAAAAGCGCATTTAACAATTTTCTATGTATTGAAACTGTTTATTTAGAATAGAAACAAAAATTATAAAAAATAAAATACATTAAAAATATTTAATTTAATTTTCAATTTTTTAAAAAAAGAATCTTGAATTTTTTTAAATCAGAGCATCTTGATCTGGGAAATAAAAATAGGATTTATGTGAAACTCATAATTAAAGGAGGAAAAATTAATGATTCAAAATTTTTATCTCTTATCAAAAATTATTGAATAAATTAATTTCATTTCATTTGCCGGGAAATTTATTCGAGTATGTAACAAGGAAAATGATATTAAATGAAATTTTAATATAAAACGTAAATACTCTAATCATCATTTACAAAACTTAATATTGAAGAAAATTTAAGAAACCAATATTTTGAAACAAGAAAATTAATACGGTCCCCTTCAAGTACCAAGACATCATCATTAACATTGTTAATTTTTTTTCGTAATCATTTTTGAATATTTCTTCCTGTATTTTCACAAAAAAAAACTTAACTGGCGTTTTTAGAATTAAGCATATAGTTAAGATAGACAAGTTAAATAATAACGAACTATCTTTCGAATTTTATTTAATTATTAAAAAATTGCACTTAGATATTCAGAAGATGATAAAGCAATTCATGGAATTGTTTTTTTTTTGTCATTTAAGTCAATTGCTAATCTGTTATTTTACTATTAATTCTGATCACATTTAGATGGATGTTTTTATTATATTTAGGGATATTTCATCTATGCCTACATAATCTTTCTTGAAATTTAAAATATTAAAGATTCTCATCGTAATAACTGAGACAGAAGATGCGCAACAGGATCTGTATATTCAGTATATAATCTAAAAACAAATGCATTTGGAAATATTGCAGTGTAATTTTCTAGATTATATCACATTAAAATAATAGCATCCATACAAAAAATAGCTTTCACCTCTTGCCTCAGATTACAACAACAAACATGCGAGGATAGTGATCTTCCGCTTCTATGCAAGTCAAAGAACCGGAGATGATAGTTATTATTTTTATCTTATTCCCTTGCAAAACAAAGAGAACATTGCAACGAATATCGTAAACTATCACAGAATGCTTCATTCCGCATCATTTTCCTTTCTTTGTGCTCTGTAATAAACCGTGTGCAGCGAAACAAATCTTTTCTCTTTCTCTTTTTCTAGACATCTCCTAGGAAAAGGAGGAAAGGATAATTACGCGGCTTTCCTACAAATCATAAACACACTAACCTGTAATTCTTCCAGGCTTTTTCTCGGGTGTGAATGGAATGCCAAGTTAAACGTTTGCTGGAACAGGTGCACAGAAGGCAAGCACGTCGGATTTTTCTCTGTAAGGAATGTAGAGGATGTTCAGGCTCTTCAATGGACCAAGATCGGCGAATGTCATAGACACGACTTCCCTCTTTTCTCTCTCACTTGCGAATTCCCAAGTGGAGCCAACATTTGAATTTTATCGCTCCGCTTGGCGACGGAAATGTCACATGCTCTGAAAGAGATTGACCATCGCTGATATTTTTGTTTGGAGGTCATGACCTCTTAACTCTTTCGATCCTGGTGTGCGTTTTGTAGTATTTTTCTGTTTGTGCTGTAGTATATTTCTGCATCACTTTAATAATGAAAGAATGTTATGCTTTCTTTTTGTAAGATCTATTTATAAATAATTACTTCAAAAAGTTTAATTTTTTTAAAAATTTAAATCGCTTTCTAAAATTAACTTTTGAAATAGTTGAATTTATTTTACAAATAAATTTATTTTTGAAATAAGATTTATAAATTGAATTGAGATGACGAGAGAAATGATATAAAAAGTGAGATAACATTCTATTAAAAAATTCGAAGTTATTTCAATTAAAAATGAATATACTTTTTCAATGCTTTATAAACATATGTAATTATACATATATATGATATTTTATTAAATATACATATATTATTAAATAACCATATATATGATATTTATGAATATTTTATACGATATTTTAAAAAATGTATGTATGCTTTATAAAAATGTTTTATAATTAAAACATTTTCCAAAGGTATTTTTCTTTAGTTTTTTTTTTTTTTTTTGGCAAACATATTTTTTACTCATTATATGAAAGTTTTGGGTTTATTTGATTTGTGTCAGTTTTAGACCGGCAGTTCTGGATCTCCATGTATATATGCATGAAGTTCTTTAGATCTAATATAAGCCAAGAGACCTTCTATTATTATTGAAATATTATGAGTAGAGTATCGATTTAGATGTTTTCTCATCAGCTAACTCTGTCTAAAAAATTATGAAGTTCATCTCACAATAATCCTTGTGTAGTTTCAAAACGAGATGTAAACACTTTGGCAACATCTTAAGGCTTTAGTATAAATGCTTATACGGTGTAAACGATAACTTATTTGCAACGCCATATAAACTCGTTCTTTATCATCTGACTCATTTCCAAACAACATTTATATCAACAAAGGAAATAAATCTAATGAAATACGAAATTTAATACTACGAAGATAAAATATGAATAATAAATCAAAACAATATAAAATTCTAACATTAAATTAGAACAATACGATATATGAATGTACAAATAAAATAATATGTAAATTTAATATAAAATTAAAATAATGTGAACATTTTAAGTTTAATAAAAAGTAAAAATATGTAGATTATTTTTATAAAATTTATGAATATCTAAGCTTGAAATAATTCGCTATGAATTTGTGAAGGCTCATTTCATATTACCGCAGTTGAGAGAAATAAATAAAAATACATGAAATGCTAATTTCTTTTTTAATATCAAATTTAATATCCTTTATAAAGTAATTTCGTCAGTGGGGGAAAGAGGGAGTACCTAAATTTTCTTCAAAAATCCCTTTATAATAGATATCATTACCCTTATCTCAAGGTAATGTCAAATTTTTCTGAATATATTAGCTAGTCAAATTCATTTAGACTATAAAATCCGAAAATCCAAAGTTTCGATTTTGCAACAACAGATAGCCTGAGCACTATAATAAAAATTTCCCGTTTATATATATATATATATATATATATATATATTTGAAAAATAATATAAACGAGAAATTTTTCATAAAGATAAATTTTTTCTGTCTTTTACATAAGGATTTCAGATATGTGCCTTTCTTCAACAACTTTCTTAAAGTTACAATATTTACCCTGGGCAGCAGAAATACTAAACAGAACCTAAATAAGAAAAATTAAAATGCTTCCAATGAAAATTTTCCGCTTTAGCATGATAATGGTTTTATTCTGGATTTTAACATATAAATTCCGGATGTGGAAATATTTTATGGGAAAAAATGTTATACTGTTATGAAGAGTTGATTTAAGATAAGTAGATAGACAGACAGGCAGACAAAATAAAGGATAAGCAGAAAAATAAATCCACAATTTTTTAATACACTTTCTATAAATAGGACCAAATGAAAATCATAAAATACAATGACTGATGCAATAAAGCCAAATAAAGACAAGATAGATTAATAAAATTCTTAAAAACTCCAGCTCTAGGAGTTTGAATTTCCCTTTTCATATTATGATTAATTCCTTTTAAATGAGCGATATGATATATGGAACGCTTCGTTTTATTTTCTACTTATACTTTATTATATTTACAACGAGGTACAAATAGAAAATAATATGAATTGAAAATAAGATGATAATGAAATTCCGAAATATTTTGGGATAATTCTAATCTCAATAAATATTGTTTATCCAGAATTGATTAAATTATACCTTAAAATATTTAATACTTTTCATGATTTACTATATGAATCAACGCATTCTATGATCAAAAATAACAGAGAAATTTTAAATGGTTTCGATTCATGATGTTTCATATTAATTTTATTACAAGCAAAATGTATAGACAAATTTGTTAATTACAACATAAATATTTCCATTCAATATTGCAATTTAAACAGCGGGAGTGGTCCCCTCGAAACATTCTCGTATACGCTCCCATTCATTTTAATCCCTTTTTTTCTGTATAAAACTGAGCACTTTGAAATGTATTGCATGACATTATTGAAAAATAGTTATAAAATACATATTTTTTGTGTGAATCTCACATTCTTACAAAACTATAATTGATAATGTGAATGTGATACAAAACTATAATTGCAGTCACAAGTTAAGATAAAGAATTTCATTCATTCAAGCGATTTCGCTTATGAATTATTGCGTCTAAATGTATGCGAAAATACAGAAAGACAGACATTCAACCGTTTTTTAAATTTTGCTCAAAATTTGAAAAGTATATACTTTAGATGCTAAACTTGTGTATCAAATTTTACAATACAATTTCTTTCTCGGTAAATGCGAAACTCTTGCATTTTGTCGTTATCTATTCGAACAGCTGAACCTCTGCATGGATTTCATTCAAAAGTCTATAGAATTCCACAAGTATGTAGTAATTTCATGTACCAAATTTCATTCGGCTTGTTCAAAGCGTTTTTTAAGTTATCGTATTCACAGACATGATACTGATTTCAGACTGTAGATCTAAAACATGGAAATCTCGAGTTCAAATCTTTTAACGATTACAATACTTCTTCTATACTTCGAATACAGAAAAAAAAATGATATTCTTATTTAGTAGATCATTTCGAAAATTTAGAATGTAGTTCCTTTCTTGAAGAGAATCGATCATCTCTATCTCTATTAATAATGAAGTTTGGTCGGACTCCTTGATTTAGAGCTACCAGATTAGGCACATATAAGATACGCTTTGGAGAGTAAAAATAAGTACTTCGGAGCGATATTTTTGAAATTTTGGTTAAATATATAAGATTTTAGCCTTTATCTATTATTTTTTCTGAAAACACTAATGCACAAAATTAATTTCTGCTTTTCAATTTCTTTTGAATTTTGGTATTTAAATTTTTTTGCATAATTCTCAGCAATATATTTTATTGTAGCAATGAAATTTAAATCATTTTTAATGTCCGATCAAGTATCCCATAAAACTTTTTCATTGCTGAAAGACAAGAAAGAAGGATTTTCGTTAACATCTGTGTAGCTTACGTGAGTGAAAAGAAATCTCAGTATTATTTTATAGACAGTAAAAAAATAATAAATAAAAAAAAATGTCTTAGAGTTTGTAACATTGTAAATTAACAGCATTAGGAAGGATATACAGAAAAACCTGAAATACCTAAATCATCTCATCTTTGCAATGGAATCCGGGTCTAGAGAGGCAACTTATTGAAAATAGAGACGGCTGCTTACGTTGAATTTAAGGCACTGGAGGTTGACATGCACCTAGCTCCTGTCCTTCTCGATCATCAGATATTACATGTTTGAAAAGGCGTTGTCTTCAAAAGATTTTCAACAACATTTATAGACAAGAAATGTGTCTAATATTCCTGGAATTTTCGCCCATGCGTGGACAATGTAATGTTTGCATTTTACTAATTATTTGTAAAAACACAGCTTATTTAAAACTTTTAATCTTGCTTTTATTTTAGTCAGTATTTATCAAATTACTTTTACGAGTGTAAAGGGGTAATAGCCATTAGTGTAGCAAATTTACAAGTGAAGTTCCTGACGCTTGCTTCAAGAATAACACAGATTGAAAAAAGCAAAAGAGATGAAGAATACAGATGGAAGAAACCTTTTTTAAAAGGCAAAACAGTTTCTGGGTGCAGATAAAAGAATTCTCGAGCATTAGCATATAAACACAAAACAGTTTTTATACAAAAAGAAAACTTTTGTATGCATTTTCAGCTGCCAAATGCATTTCTGTACCAACTTGTGTAGAGGTATTTTGTTCTTATTTTAGGTAAGAATATTACTCAATAGTTATGAATTATTTTAAATTTATTATGCATAAAAAATGGGCATCTATTGTTGTTTAGAGTTTTTTTAAAGCTAATGTGCAAAAAATTTGATATTTTATATATTTATCTATATTGTTGTTGCAAGTTTAGGTTATTTCAAATTTAATATTTTAAATATTTATCTGTATTATTGTTGCATGGATAGCTTACCTCAAATAATAAGCATCAGTTTTCAAGTATTTAATTATAAATAGTCACGTTATTTAGCTGATACAATTTTAAACATAATTTTAAAAATATAATACATTACTTTACATTACTTATTACACAATATACTTATTACATTACTTTACATCTTAGCTTAATATATTCATTGAATTTAAAAATTATAACTTTCTAATATTTCTAATTCTAGAAAGAAATACTCACAAATAGGAATAAAATGTCTTTAAAGGAGTTTAAATAGTTTTAATTCACTCTTTAATTTGACATTTTATGGATCTTTGAAAAATGAACAATACAAAGGCAAAAACTGTAGAGAAATACTCTGTGGCTTCCATAATGTAGGTTTACTTATCCTATTTTCAATTTACCTTTAACATATCGAGGAACCTTTTGAGAAATCTGTGATATAACGTAATTTTATAAGAAGCAATTAAAATTAAGATTTCATACGAAATCATCTGGAAATAAAAGAACGGAAATAATAATAATTTAATGAAATAAATATTTTATAATCTAATTTTCCAAATCGAGCCTTCTTAATATGTAACAGCAGGAATTAATCATTCTTGAAAATATTTATTTTTGAAACTCATTACGTGCGTTCGACGTGTATACATGTCTATCAAAATCTTCATTTTGATGCGGTCGATGTGCAGTTTTTTCCTATCTAATAAAAATGAAATCTCATTCTCTTTATCATGATTTTTTTTTGTTACAAAATTTACTTTCCAACTATCTGTATTAAGCTTGACATATATATGCGTCATCACTTGACTTTAAATAGAGGAACTTGAGGGGCTTTAAAGAAACAATTAATTTGTTCACATTTATATAGTTCAGTTAGTTAAATTTAAAATCTGAACCTTTCAGTTCAAATATCTACTGTTTGACAAATCAAATAATTTGAGGAATATATTTGAACGAATTCACTTCGCTCGGAAAATAAAATATATAATTATTATATATACTGAATATAAAAATACACATGCAAAAAAAGATACAAAAAAATGTTAGGCTTTTTCTTTATTTTTGAATATTTTAATTGAAATAAATTTAGGAAACTCAAGAAGAAATACTATGTTTTACTTGTATTTATCTGTCTCTATTATCTTTATGTGTATTTAGTAACCTAATGAAATGCTTTGATTAATTAATCTAGTTTTAACTACGCTAAATTTTGGATGATTACATTCAATGGTCCGCTATTCAGTGCATTGTTGCGAAGAATAATCCATGATAACTGTAAGCTTGCTATCCCCATCCTCCCAAGAAAAGGAAGTATACTTCAAGGAAGTAAGCTCAGATTCGTTCTATATTCTCAGGAAAAGTGAGAATCCGCTTACTTATTCGGCGACATCTCATCTATGAACTTGTGATACTCCCTTTCCAAGGAAATAAGGCAAGTGAGAATAATAAATAGACAAGTAATATTATTCCTAATCTTTTCTAATTCTCAAGTGTTTAAATAAATAATAGTCACAAGATTTTATTAGGAAACTATGGAAGCAATCATAATAGTCACCATCCGCCAAGGCCCAGTCTTTCCCTCTAAAATTATATCATCAGCATGATAAATCAAACCCACACCGATGCTGGGAGCCTCCATGAACCTCTCTCTATATATATTATAAAATCAATTTATCCACGGCCTAAAAGTAATTATTTTCTAACCACTCGAGCTTTGTCTTCATTCCAACTTCTGAGTTGCGTAGACTTTTAATTATGTACAGTAATTTTTAAAACGTTGAATCAAAATATTTTCTCAGATAAAATTCCAGTCTAAAGTTGTATAAGCTCACAACATGTTTCCAGTGGTGGTCTTCGTATTGATTTCTGCCTTTCTATTCGATGCTGTTTGATCATGGCTCAATGAAATCAATCTTTATAATAGATAAAAATTCAGCTCTTTTTGCAGCAGCATGATGAATAAAAGATATTTTTAAAGAACTCCATGAATGCTTTTCCTTAAATCAAAAAATGCTTTTCACGCAGACAATTGGCAACTTTTCATCGACGAAAGTACTGCCCTCCACCATTGGGGGAGGGGAGTGAAATCAGAAGTAACAAGAACTTAAAATACAGGCGGCATTCATTTTAGATCATAAAAAGAAAATGCAGAAAAAAAGTTACGAAGTAAAGAAATAACTGGTAAAATTGACCACTTTTGACTATAAATTATTTTATAATCATAAAATAATTGTGAGTTGAAGGTTTTTGACAGCTGTTCGCATTTCTCTTGATTGTTAGAGTTGGAGCAACGAGATTAGACACTTAGCTATTTTTCGGATAGTAAATGAAAATTAATTCGTGGTTTTTCCAAATTTAATAATTTTTAATTAATTAAAATTAATAGAAATTTTAATATTTTTTCAGTGCTTTCAGAGTGTATTTTGGCAAAAAGTTCATTTTCAAAAGTAACCGTAGAAAAAAAATCACAACAATACTTTTTATTGGCGTAAAACAACTCAAATTAATTTTATTAGTTCATAAAATCTTTCAGCTTACCTGCTTTTACCACTTAACATGATAATATTTTAAGATTGTCATTCTTTTTTTTTTTTTTCAAATACGTTATACAAAAAATCGTAATGCCCATAGTACAACGGCTGATTGAATCAAAGAAATGCATCAAGTGCCTATAAAGCATTATCATGCTACGATGTTTTAGGCTAGAAGTTAAGTCTGTCTGCTTTTGTTGTAAATATAGTAATCACTTTCAGTAGTCAGAAAAGTATTGTTACCTCACCTTTTTTGTGTATCATTCATTTTCCCATTTTCTTAAATAAGTATTACAAAACTTTGATGTTCTTATAACGACAATATTTTCTTTTCTGTTTTCTAAATAAAAGTGCTTATGTCGCTAACAGAAATAGGAGTGACCACTGTCTTCCATTCATTAACTTTTACTCTAATGATGCATTGATGTGATACCTTAACACCAAGAATTTTTGTCTTAAGAAAGCTCAGACGTTTTTAAATTAATCAAAGGTCTTCAGAGGAGTTATAAAAAATAAAGCAAACGGAAGAATCGAACAACTACGCAAGAGTCCCAAATAAAATTATATTCCAAGTCAAATAAGTTAAAAAGCAATTGCTGCTACTTACATCAATAAATTCAAGAGATTCATCTGAGTAAAAAAGAAAATAAATATCGCAGAATTGCATTAAGCATTAAAGGAAGAAATGTCAATTTACTTGACAAGCAATTTCGGAGGTAATGGATGCAGCAACATGAATCACTTCTCTGCATTTTATGGGTCCATGAAGAAATAATTATTTAAATAAAAGAAAATAATGCACTAAATTCAAAAGTTGACTAAAATGTTTTAAATAATTTCTTCTTGCTTCATACAGATTGGTCTGAAAATTTGTTGTTGTTATTTGCAAAATTTACAAATTTTCAGGACGATCTGTACGGGATGAGAAATCTGCATGGGGCAAGGTGAAGCTATTTTTTTACTTGTTAGTCCGTTTTAAGAATGTATTATATTAAATTTTTTTTATTATTTTCTGCTTTTAAGACATATATATGTGTGAAGTATTGCATAAGTTTGAAACTATCTTCTAGATGAGTTAGCTATTTGATATGGCGCCATCTATCGGCAACGAAAGTTTTTATTTAATTGAAAAATTTGTACCGAACACACACAAGAAAGCGAGTTAATACTGCTTTATTTTCCGCTTCTGAATTATGTTTAAAGTTTCAAGTCTCTAGATAATCAATTGCAATATTTTTACCGAATAGACAAATAAGTAGAGCAGAAAGTAACATTTTGTTAAAAAAGTGTTAAAATCCAAACGATTTTCAAATAATTTACAAAAAAGTATTTAAAAAAATTTACATGTGCTAAGTATTAGTTGTTAAATATAAAAAAAATATGTAAAAAGAGTTTTAAAAATTTTAATAAATATTTAAGAAAATCGTTTTATAAAAACGTAGTTGTAAATCTGAAGAAAAAAGAAGGATTAGATAATTTAGAATAGAATTTTGAGGACATAGCAGCTAAAACTTTTAACTGAAAAATATTTTTCACAATTAGAAGAGTTTTATTTTATATTTAATTATAAAAAATAATTTTGCTTTATTTTCAGAAAAGTAGTTTTGTGTTGAGACTTTTTTTTGGCATTATGCCATTTCACTATGAAAAATAATGTACCTTTTGTGCCTCATGAAATGATTCCAATCGGCACCACTGTACCATACTAATCACCAAAGAGAAAGTGAGTTGCCAGTGTTCGAGTAATGCATGGAAGCACATAACATGATAGACAAGGGCCTTTGTAACACGAAAATATCGTTTAGGAATGAATCGTAGAGATGGAAAAATCCATTATATGAATGTTCAGCTGTAATGGAACTGATCTCATTTTAATCTAAACCGAATTAGTTTAATCTGATTATTTTCCATAATTTCAACGGTGGTTTACATAAAGATACTATAATATTTATTTCTAATAAACAAAGTTTCAAGTAGACTTTCAATATAACATTTAAAATAGTATAATTTTTGGAGTAGGAAAAAAATATTTCGAGAATTAGATCACAAAAATCATTCTCAGTATGAAAAAAAACTTCACAAAATATTCCATTTATAAATGTTATAAATGGCCCTTTGCTTACTTAAATATCATTTTCAGACTTTTACAGAACTTTCGATTGAATATAAATTGAATAAATATTCGTTGTAAACAATTTATCAATTCGTACATCTGCAAGAAAAACTCTTCAAAAAAAATCAAAACATGAGCATTAGAAAAATTCAATCCAATTTTTTTTCTAAAAACATTACATTTTTAATTTGGTTAAACGAATTGAAACCAAAGCATTTAACGTGGAAACAAATTAATGCCCTATTGAATTCTTACTTAGATGAGATTTAATACTAAATTTAATAAATAAACAAAAATATATGTTGAAACAAATAAAATTTAATTTTCTAGATAATGCTATTAAACTATCTATTCTAATACGGAGCAAAGATGTTTTGGATTGGTTTAAAAATAGCTGCCAACTCACAACCCTCCTCGCCAAAAGGGATCGGAAACAGTGGCTAGACTCGCCGCTCCATCAAAATCGATCCCCCTTCTCCCCTTCTGCGCATGCGTCTGTTTACGGAATTAATGTCTAGCCTTAGACAAGTCTGACGTAATTCAGTTAGAATCCGATTTCCTATTCATCATTTCACGCCAAGGGTAACATTGGGTAACACTAGAATGCACGAGAGCTGTCATGTGCACAGATGGTCCTGATCAATTGCTGTTTAAAAACAACGAAAATGGAAGTGAAAAATATATTTAAAATAAAAAACTGATCTTTCAGTTTGGCTTGGAGCTTGGCGAAACTAAAAATTTCCAACTTATTTCATGAAGTAAACCTTTATTGGAGCATTATTTGAAACTGGCGTTTTATTATTATTGGCGTTTTCATTCACGTTTATTTGTTCATAAAATTAACTTCATGTAGCAATTGATTACCATTGGCATTTTAAGAATTTTTTTACGTTTTGATGATTTGTGGTAATAAACATCATTGGAATTTACACATGACAATAGACAAACAGAACGTCATGTGCACAGACTTTGCTGTTGAATATTAAAAACTCCTCAGACGGCATGAGATATTAAATTAGGAATGAAAACTATTACCAATTCGAGGATCCGGATTCGCTTTCATTTTGTAAATCGAAATTCAATGTAATATTTTCGGTCCACTAAATACTTTCTATGGAAAATAAAATCAATTACTCCACATTACTTATTCGTTTCATTCGCGTATAATGATGTACATTTATTTAGGATCCTTAATTGCTTATCGTCAGTGGTTTTAGAATTTTTAAATTTAATTGTGACGAATTTTTCTTATATTAATATCCAGGAATACCATTCGAGAAGCAGATATTATTTCTCTAAATTAACTTGATTTACGCCAATAAATATTTTATTAATGGGCATCAATTAGCAATCTTTACTGCCTCTCGGGATTTTATTTTAGAGTGATTTAATTTTCTTTATAGTTAAAGAATATAGATAGAGTGTTCAGTCAAATACTTTATGGCTAAAGTATTTTCTACTTTATAGTTAAGATAAAAAGGGTGCTAGTGCTCATATTTTTTTAATTATTTCCTACGATAAGAGATGCTATAGAACATTTAAATATTTCAAAAAATATACCATAAAATACTGTTTAAATTTCAAAATTTATGCTTTCTTTTTACTGATAAGAATTTCATTACATGAGCTATATTTATATATTTATTTACTTGTGTTTGATATAGTTTCAAATCTAAAACTCAGTGTTCAAAAATTAACTGCAATAAAAATAATATTTCTTTGTTGTTAGATATATCTTGTTAAAAACAATATTTATCAAGAATTTCTAATTTTTGATTGGGTTGATCTTACGTATAAAATTCATTTATTTTCCAAAGTTTTCCCCGCCATTCTTTTGAAGCTTGGGGAAATCTAATATCTTAATTATTTCTTACGATTTGGAGGCTCATGAGAATTTCATATAAATAAATATTCGCTTCTCTATAAATTTATATGGATTTATTAGAAATCTTGGTAAAAAAAATATTGATAAATTCTAACTGGAAAATTTATACAAAAAAAGCAAAAAAAAAAAAACCCGAGTTTGAATGATTTCACATGATCAAGATGACGAAAATTGATTTATATATAATATATTTTTTTATTCTAACATCAGAAAGATTGTTCTTCGTTTCTGAAAAGAAGAAACGAATTTAAGAAAGGAGGGAGAAAGAGACCTTAGAAAAGACATTCCCTAATTATCCCTTTTAAGGCATGCAGAGAAAACAATTGTTCTAATCTTCTTTAAAAGAAAATGCATGCTTAAAATGAATTAAAGTCTTTTAGATTAATCTTTTTTCCTCAGTTTTTTTAATGAAAATATAACGTTATTTGGGTCAGTTTCACAAACTAGATGTCTAGTCAAAATGCTATTTCCTAATTAAGAATTATCTAAAGTAAATAAAAGACTAGTTAATCTGGAATTAAAATGATTTTTTTCAATTTCATTAATAGAATAAGTACAAAAAAGGCTATATGCATTCCACAAGCTTGAACAACAAACAATTGAAATTACTATTTTAGTGAATCTGGATTTCAAAATTAAGAAAGTTCATTTAGTTAAAAAAATTATTAAAAATTATTAGCTTTCACTTATTTATTTATTTTTATATTTTTTTTCCAGTTTCTTTTTATCTTACACTTGTGAATAAATAGACACTAGCATGTTTTTTTTAAAATTTAGTTTGGCTTTAGCCCATATGGAATGAAATCAGAAATACATTCGTTTGTGTTTAATGTAAAAAATGTAGATAAAATACCCCCAAAACGCGTCACATACAATTTAATTCAATTACAATTATAAATAAATGTTCTTGATATTCCAACATGATGCATCAACCAATTTTTCTATATGGTAGAGAATACCGCTTTGGTTTGGTCAATTTGGCCAAAATTCGATTCTAGTCTACAAATTTAGTGTCAAGAAGTTACAATAAATTTTATTTGATCATCATTTTATGGTTTCGATGTATCATGTTTCGTCATATAGTTGGTTTAGTCTAAGATAGATTTAACATTCTATATTTCTAGTATTAATAAATTGAGGAAATTTCAGTGAAATACGCTAATTCCGTGATAAATGTGTTAATGGCATGGAATCGCTGGAATGGGCAATCCTACATGGAATTGTAGAAAGTAAAATGCAGATTTTTCTGCAAAAGGCAGAAGTGCTTAAATGAGCATCTATATAATGCTTTCCTCATAAAGCGAATAATTCTAATGTGATATTTTTTATATCAATAAGACTAAAGACAAATTTAGAATCGCCGTAGGACTGCATGCGATATAGTATACGCAGCCACTTGTGATTTGCAATGAATAAATATTAAAATACGGAAAAGAAAAAGAAAAAATTCTCTTGAGACTACTTTACTGTCTAATAATGCATGAATAAAATATATATTAGCACATTTATTATTAATTATTATGTAAAGCATAAGCAAATGTTAATGAATATCTTAACGCATTAATATTATTTACAAGACTTCATATCTAAAATTTTGTTTCATATTTTAAATTTGTAAAATGTTACACTAGAGAATGAAATCATTGAAATGAGCAATTATGTAGAACAGGAGGATTAGAAAGCAGATTTTTCAGCAACAAGTAGACAGTGTTTTCCATTGAACATTTATCTTTCCTTCCAACATGAATTGAGGAAATCTTATATCTCCTATCTTATATTATTATCTTGCCTATAAATATATTATGCTGCACTGGATAATGCATTTGCAATCTTCATAATGTCCTAATAAGGTATCATAAATATCGCATTATTATTGAAATAAAGGTTTCTATAAAGTCATTGGGACATTTATGAGACCTTACTTTGATTAATAATGCATATAGACTCCTAGACAATCAACTAAAGAAATTAATTTCTGTATTTCGAGAACCACTTGAACTGCGTAGTTGCATGACCAACAACTTACTTCTTTGCACACTAATCTTACTTGCAGCGATGACTGTGTGGGAATTTTACATGAACTTTTTGATGAGTTCCCAAAATGTAAAGGTCGTGACAAAATGAGATTACCTATCGTATCGTTGCGTGATCCTCACCATTTCTGAGAAAGGCGTGCCAAGATAGTAAGATAAAAAAAAAGGTTAGTTATCGATCATACTACTTATTATGGGCACCACCAACACAGAATATATAATGAATGCTCCAAATGAACATGTCGATTTAGATTTCTTGAATGTTATTTGCTCGATCTACAATTCAGCTAATAACAAGAAATTTCGATGAGATATCTGTGAATGACGAATTGCTCCAATTGGATAAAAAAAAAAAAGACAAACTTTATTTAAAGAGATATTTCTATTCTGCACAATTACCTGGTAAAATGTTTTAATAATTAAGGTTTTAAGTAAACATTCATAATGGGTTTGCAGATAGTAGTAGATTTGACACCGATACATCGAATGGTGACGTTTCCTTTTCGGCAAAACTGGACAATTTACAGATTTCTACATTGTTGCAAAATATAGTATATATTTTTGATGATAAATATAATGTCATATTTTTCAGGTGTTAAAGAAAATCTTACTAATAAAGGCTTGGTTCAGACAAAATCTCTATTTAATGAGTGATGACCACAACACAAACTGGTTACTCCGACCCGCCGGAAGGCACACAGAAAAATCTGAATGATTCGACCGTCCCAACAGCAATACTGGCAGGAACTGTGGTTGAGTCCTAAGGGCCATTACCGGCCAAGGCACAACCCTTCCCTGAGGAACTACGTCCCGCCGTCGATGGAAGGAGCCAGACTCTCACTTTTGTGTGCACCCACAAGGGTAGCGAAAACTAACCACCATGCTTCTTATCCTCAATTACTAGGTGCCCTCTTGGTGCTTAGTGAAAGATAAGTCAACCTTCTAACTCTCCGACCCGCCCTAAGGCACACGGATTTAAACCATAGAACTGAATGACCGGACCGCCGCAACAGCAATTGGCGGGAACTGTGGTTGAGTCCTAAGGGCCATCACCGGCCACGGTACAACCCTCCCCGAAGGAAGTACGTCCCGTCATCGGTGGGGGGAGTCAGATCCCCCACCTATTATTGTACCCTCCAGGGTGGCGAGATCCAACCACCATGCCGGAAGCATCTCATCCTCATTCCGAGGTGCCCCCCCGAAAAGATAAAAGCTACTTGCATTTTTTTTAAAATCTAAAATATCCCATATTGAATTACGCTTTATAATCTTTAAAAAAAATTAAGAAATTTTTTGCAATAAATTACAAAACCAGAAATACTATTAATGTTCCTATTAGAAAGTTCCTCCGAAATAATTCATTTCTCCGCAGTTATGTTTTGATATTCTCATTGATTTACAGTGAATTCGGCATAAATGCAAAATATCTTCTAGTACGAATGTAATTTAGCAAAATATTTCAAAAACTAGAACTCTATACTTTCTCGAAACATTTTTGATACGTCGATATCTTCACGTTAGGTCTTCTCAAAAATACGATAAACATATTTAGACATCCTGCATGCTTCCTATAGTAACTTCTGAGAAGACTTATATTTTACCTTTGTCGTAAAAAATTTATGTTTTTCCCTTAAATGTAAGTCTTATAAGGCTTTGCTTTCCCACATTCTCGAATATATGAAACTATGTCTTGAAGAATAGTTTTCTGGCCTCTGATGATGCATGAGAAGTGAATAGTAAGAAGGAGTGTCTAATGTTTTTCATCTTCGGGCATCGTAGAAAGAAAAGCACAATAAGATACAGAAAAAAACGATAACTTAAATGATGTAGATATCAGCAATGTAAACATTCTACGTGTGAACAAATGTATTCTTATATAATGTAATTTGTATAATATTATATAAGTATACAAATGTATACTTATATAATTATGTATATAAAAAGCTCTTAAAGTAAATACTATTATTGCTGAAGTTGAATAATAAATCTTGATGATTGATTAAAACAAAGGCTTTTATTTTATGCCAACATGAGGAATTCATATGCTGAAAATTATTATAAATATTGGCTCTTATTTAGGTACAGATACGAATTCGCGGTCACAGCTAATGTATAGGCATTTACATGTGAAAAAATTACAGTTGGAATGCTGATGGATCATCACTGAGATTTCGAGGTTCTTTGGTGATGTTCGAATCCGCAAATCTCCGCATGTCCATACAATATACACTCAAATCTTGAAAAACGGAATCCAATGCACATATTTTGCAAGAAAGAAAAACCTCTCTACAATGTATAGTTCTGGGTAGATTTATGCATTTTGTAGCTCTGAGCAAAGCAGACAATAAGGCCCCTTTTTAATGCATTTAGTTTAATATTTCAACACATTTTTAACAAATAAGAGATTTTTTATGTCAATAATTTTTATTTTATAACTTAGCGAATATATATATATATATATATATTTAATCTGATGATACTCCAGCATCCATGTTTGTACACAATACTATCGAAACAGGTGCCAGGTTTACAAATATTCTCATGACAAAGTGAATGCAACGAATTTCAAGAAATTGCACTTGACAAAGTACTAAAATTATCCTAATATTCTATCATTTAAAGAATTTGTATTTTTTAATCGACCTACTTGTGAATCCCTCCAAGCTGCCTTAGCGGCCCTTCATTGCCGGCTTAGTTTGAAATTCGACAGTCCCTAAGTTATATATTTGATGGTATGCACATTTAACTTTGTCATGTATGTTGATTTCTTTGTATAATGTTTCTAAGTTATCCAAATATCTGAAAATGAGATATTTTTTAGATTTTCTGTAAAATTAAATGGTTTTTCTAGAGTTGAAATATTTAGATAACGAAACTTCTAGAATTTTGGTTCAATATAGAACTTTTAAAGAAATTTCTAAGCTTATCTTAATTGTTAAATGCGTGTTAAGCGTTTATTTATTTATTCTGAAACCAATGTGTTCTTTTTTTATTTATAATATCCAAAAAGTAGCAGAATTTTTTTAAAAAAATGTTCTGAAGGTATGCGATATTTTTTTTTTCTATTTACAATCGCTGCTTTGATATTTCAATCAAATCTAACAAATGATATTTCATTTGAGTAGGATAATTCATTTGAAAGTGGAGCAAATGCTTAATTACATTTATTTTTTACTACATATTATAATCAATCGCTTATCTCCTCGGATGGTAATTGTCATTTATTCTACGCCTTATGTGTAATATTTTTATTTTCAGCTCATTAACTCAGCTCGTGAATGGATAGTTAAGTCCGAAAACATGTCTGCTCAAAACAGCATTATTTGGAATGATAATAAACGTCTGCTTTTATTGCAAATAAAAATGAAATATATGATATTCAGATATATAAAATAATCATTCTGGAAGTTTTTATTACAGTCTTGTTGATTTCTATTGATTTATCCTCACTGAGATCGTTTATATATATTATCCATAAGCCTCCTGGTTTGAAATTGCATGAAAGTACCGTATTTTTAAAGGGAGATCTGGATTGTTGAATAAAAATAATAGTATCTTTTATATCAGGAATTATTACATTAATTGTCCAGTTATCAGTCTTAAATCTTTGAAAATATATTTTTACTTCTGCCTTTTTAACTATTCATTTTAATTTTTATCTAAATATACATAATAACAGAATACGACTTATGCTTATGAATGTCTATCTTATTAATGTAATTCAGATCCAACGTGAAGCTTTTGGTAAATCGGCTCAAGAATAGTATTTTTAAATACTACTGAATGAAAAATGCTTGGGCAAAATCTTTTCTCATCCTGACAGATATGAGTATAAGAGGCTTCTGGAATGATGGTTGGTTTCAGCTTCCCAGTAGGTACAGAAATGGTCCAGATGATTATCCTACCGATGAAAGGATATGCCGTCTATGGGAAGGAATGTATCTTTATCGGTGACGGCTCTTAAGACTCGGGTGGAGACCTTGTTTCCCACTAATGCTATTGCAGCGGTCCGTGATTCAGATATTTCTGTGTGCCTGCCGTAAGTAAAGAGAGAGAGAGAGAGGGGAAGGGGGAACAAAAGATATTAAGAATTTCATAGAAAACGACAAGAAACGGCTCCTTATGGAGACCTTCCGAAATCTGGAAGAAAGAAGAAAGCAAAATTTTCTGTATATATATATTTCTTATTTTTAAGAAGGGCTATGTAGAATTTGTGTTAGTAGGTTATCAGTGACCTGGATTGTACTAAGATTTGTGGAACTATATGCTATTACCAACTACTGGAAAGACTGTAAGACAGATAATTAGACAATGGATTTCCAGAAGGTTACTTCAAGGACGATTATATGAAAAATGAAGAACAAATACCGAAAGATGAAATTGAGAATGAGAAGTTTGAACTTACAAAGATACAAACGGTTTTTGTAAAGATTTTATGGTAGAAGCATACACAGGATCGAATAATATACATGGGAGAAGGCACTGATGTTTAAATTTACATTGAGTAACATCTTGTGTCACTAAGTCCTAAAATAACATGTAATATAATGTCACCACAAACACTCAAACATTACAACCATTTTTCATTAATATTTATTACATTCTCTAATTGACACGTTATTTAATTTTTAAATGATAAACAGAAAGCCATAATATATTTTCCATCTTTTAACAAAATTTCTTACATTCTGCAATGTATACTAACTACCTAGGAATATTTTGAATAATTGATAGGTGCGTATGTAAGAGAATTGATCCTATATATAAATATTTTGAAAATATATGGAATTCTCTTTCGAAAAAAGTTCATTTAGTATTTAAATACTTTACTTTGGCATTTTTTATGGCAATAATTTCAATTAAGCAATACTAAATATGGAAAATTTATAATCATTATATTTGAGGAAGTCCTACAAAAGTTCTACAGTTAATACTTCATATTTTCATCAGATAATTTGTATTTATTCGTATATGGAAATTCGTACGGAAATTCGAATATGTATAATGTGTAATTCTTATTTATTTGTATATATTTGCAATAGAGTATTAAATATCAGAATTCGTTCTATAAAATCTATACTTCTATAAAAAAGAATCATTAAATAAACAGTTTGATTCAGTAACTGAACACAATAGTTAATACTAATCAAAGGTATTTGGTTAATAGTGTCCTTAAATGCGGTACAAATACAGGTCAAATCTAAATATAATTCTAGATATAATAAATAAATAAATATAATAAATCTAAATTCAAATCTAGAAAAAAGTTCCTTTTGTTTCCCTGTACGTATATACAATATAAGAGGAAATACGCGAACAGCACTCATGTGCTAATTATAATGGAATAAAAATACTATATGAGTGGAAGAAGCAAGTCACTCATTGAGTTTGTCAATGAGTGGAAGAAGCAAGGTTCTTCAGTAATTGTTGATTTAAAGAAAATGAAGTCAAATTTTTGGAGGTGAGTTCGTATATTTTTTTATAGTATTCTTCATAAATATAAAGACACTTTGCTAAAACACTTCCTTTATCAGTTTCAATAGTTCCACTGGTAATCAAGTAACTTGCAGTCATTTTTATAATATTAATTTTTTTTCTCAGTCCTATATTTTTAGAATTATCAATTTCTATCAAAAATAAGTATCTAATGTTTTTGATTTTGCTTCTTTTGACTATATTATTTTTTATTAACTGTTCAACAAAAATGAAAAGATATTCATTTTTGAAAGAATTCATTCTTTTTCAAGTAATGCACTTCTGGTTCAGATGTCTAAATCTTTTAAAGAAATTGCCAAAGAATATTAGCAATATAAGAAAATTTAATTTTAGAATCAATTTTTCTTGAGAAGCATTTGTAGTATTATCACTCGTGGCAGATCCTTTATTTCTTTTATTGAAATCTATGTATTTCTTTATGCTATCAAAAACCTTTAGCGTACTTTCGTAAGCATTGATATTTTCTACCCAACGAAAAGAAAAAAAAAACTTCAATGAAAATTCAGAAGAACTATAAACTTCCAGGAAATCAGCGCCTCTAGTTTAACTATTTTTAAATATCCTATACATTACTTTTATAATAGCATCCGTTTTCCATTCAGAAGATTTATGTTCATTATGCTCAGTGGATTAAGTGCATTCCACAAGTACTTAGATTAAAATTTTACAGTCATTTTCACATGGAAGTACATCTTTGATATATTTTAATTTACATTTGATTCATCCATACTAATTTGTAAAAGTAACTGCAAATTTAATGCAACTTCTTTAAAATTCTCAAACATTTCTTGAAAAGTGATATGCCTTAAAAATATTGAATTCTAATATCTTCTGGAAACTTTATTGGTTGATTCAGACCAATACCTTACAATAAGAACTATTTGGTATTTCACAGAAATGCAATTCAAAACTTGCTAAAACATATTGCAAATAAATTTCTTAAAAGATTGTTGAGAAAACAGAACTAATGCATAACTAATAATGCATTATATTTTTATACGACTTGAAGCACTTTTATTTTTTGGGGGCTATTTCACTATTAGTGAATATATGTGAAAATATTTCGATCATTAAATGCATTAAAGGACGCATGTGATGCAACAATTTTTAATGCCCATAAAAGTTCAGACTTAAACTATTGTTCTTGAATTAAAAAATTCGAAATTGACTTATTTTTAGACTTGGCGTATTATCTCCTGTATTCTTTTCAGACACAAAGTCCAATATCAATTATGACTTTTTGGAACAGAAAGCTATTTTGTATGTTTTCGTCTTTTAGTATGATAAATATAAACCTATTTTCCCATATTACTTAAGCGTATTATCTTACAAAGACAGAAATACACAGCAAACCAATTTTGCGGAGCTTCTTTAACCCATTCTGCAAAGTCAGGATTAATATGCTTATTTGTCCAATCTCTATTAATGCTGATTTTAAGCTGTTAATTGTTTAAAAAAATTATTTAATCTACTCTGAATAAACTCAGAATTTCTTAAATAATAAACAAACCATTCAATAAACTCATATGTTAGGGACTAAACACTATTGCGATGTTTCCGCAAATTGAATATTGCAATTCCTGCCAAACAAATTTATTTTATTCCCTCAAGCAATTATTGCAGTTTCTCATATCCTAATTAGCTGAAATTGGAAATCTCATGGCAAGAAAGCAACTGACACTGAAATCGAAATTAGACTAATCTATACAGGAAAAAAAAAGGGGTTAGGAGTAGAAAAGGGGTGAGTTTCCGCGATTTCACGGCTGTTCCATTCTGTTGTTATGGCTACGATCCTTTTATATTGCAGTGTTCAGAGATCGATATATTTAAATGAAAAAAAAAGGAATTAAGAAACTTGAAATTCCCTTTTTTATTGTTTTCCATATTTTCCTGCATTTTCCCTGTTGTTTAGATAATTTTTAAATTCTCTGTATTTTCCAGATTCTAACAGTACCGCGACAACCCTAAAATAGTGCATTAGATTTTTTTCTCCTATTTGTGTAGACTAATATAACTGTTAAGTCATTCAACGAATAATATTTCACTTTTTCTATAATTTTTTCTTCTCTGTTATAATTAAATGGCGATTAGTTCCATTCGTTTGTGCTGTTTAATGATCACACGAGTGATGTGAAGAGTGGTTTTGAAGGAGAAATAACTATGATAGAGAACCTTCTTTTAAAGGTCAAAGTGACCTTAAATCTTGTCCTCCGGCTGTTCGGAAAGTACTTATTTGTTTTTTTTTCTTGAAATTTTCTACTTTAAGGAGCCATTTCAAATTTTATAATAAATATATTACAAAAGTAACATGTTATAGATTTTTATTTGAAATTTAATGCAATTTTAATAATACATCTACTAAACATAAAAATTCTTACATTTCTTATCAATTTAACATTCATCTAACAGAATGTGCACATGAGAAAAATTGATGATACAAAATATAACATACAGCCATTTAGAAATTAAAAAATGCCAGACATAAAGCAGCATGGGTTAATGTGATATAAAAAGTAAATAAAATAATGAAACATCTTTTTTTTTTTTTACGAATTCATGATTTCTTTTTATTGAGTGATATATAAATATTTTTTATTTGTCGGAAAAAAATTCACTTTATTTTTTACTGTAATATCATCCATTAATGATATATTAATAATCATTAGATACAAACATCACAAATGGGAATATAAATTAGGAAATGCAAAAAGGACATTTTCAATTTTCGAGGAGCAGACAACTCGTAAAATAACAAATTCCGATCTGGCTTATGAAAAATTTTAAAAAAGGCTACGCATATAATATAATGCTGCAACTCATTATTGAATGTTTTATAACCAAAATTGAAATATGTGCAAATATAAAAGAATTCACATTTCAGAAATATGTGACACATTAAAATAATTCACAATTCAGAAATATGTGACATAATAAATGAATTCGACATTTTGTCAATCATTTGACGAAAAAATATAATGAATGAAAATGCCACTGTGAGGATAAAACATGCAATCAATTCTTTGCCATATTATTTATATAAAATAAGTTCTTATAAAAATAACAGAAAACTTTTGGCACTTCTTGTTGCTTGCTGGCATTTAACCGCACATTAAATTGATTGATAAACATGCCTTAAAATATGGGATTGTTAATGCAAATCTCATCGAAAAAGCTCAAAAGTGTTTCTGTATTTATTTAAAAATGAACAGTTCTTTGAAAATACTAGAGTGACATGAAATTTAATGTTTATATTTGTAGTCTTTGCGCACAGCAGTTTATCAGCAAATAAAATAACTGTATAAAAGGCTTTGAACTGTACGGTGGTTCAGTCTCTTTCTAAATGTATCCGCCTATGGTTGTGGTGCAATTGATTCGGACGACGGTGTATTCTCTGGTCTTCGTCATGTCTTCTCGGACAGTATCCACTCTCAGGATTAAACAGTCCATATTCGCAATCAGGAATGTGGCACTGATTTGCCAATACACATCTGTGAGAAAAAAATATAACAATTATTAATGTTTTTTCAACGAAATAACATCCAAATACAAAAATAAATTGATTTGACACAAAACATTTAAAAGAAAAACCACAAAGATTATTAAAGAACTGCAATACATTTAATTTCATAAAACCTTCTTTAACAATTCAAAGGAAACGACACTGATTTCTGAAACATGTTTAAATAAGATAAAAGCACTAAAACCATCAATGTGCTGCAAAACATCTCATAGTGTTATGTCAATATACCAAATCTGAGGTGTGTGTGTCGGCATAACTACAAGTTCAAGAGAGTTACATTAATTTGTCTTAACATACAGATATCTGACCGTCGTTGCAATAGCAATGAGTTGAGAACTAAGGTTGAGTACTAATACGATAAGGTTGAATATGATAGTCTTCCAGTCCTGCCATATGCAATGTCCTGCCATGTATGGAAGTATGTCCTGCCATAGCAATGGAGGTAACTCGATACTATGTACATTATTGTTTTAAGCGGCCGCTAATATATTATTCCTATATTTGTGAGGAGATATTGGTGGTTGGGATTTGGCTGAACTCATACGTTGTTATAATTGTTGCATTTTATAATATTATTCAATAACTTAAAATGGATAAATATTTATAATTTATGATGCGATATTTATTTGCGAGTATAAAATTAATAAATAGAATAATTAAAAGTAATAAACTTTATAATTAATCTAATGATATTTCTAATTTTTATAAAGTTTATTACACACTAAATATGCAGCACTCATTTGCCAATATAAACATAAATAGAAAGCATCAAAATGGTATTATGCAGAATTCATAAATAACGAGTTTAAATTCAGCAATAATGAATTTAAACTCGCAATTAAAAACGTGATAAAAATTTATTTATCAATGAAAAATTGCAGAAAAAGTTTTAAAATTATTAATATATCTGAAACAAAAATGCAATTATATCCTTTCTTTCGAGAAATTAACTAATCATATAGGTCAAAAATTGTATTTTTTAAAAGTTCGTGGATTTATGAAACATATACAAGAATTTATACTATGCAAACTTTCAATAAAATAAATTAAGTCATCAAAAATAAGGTTTTGAGTTTTACATATTTTGAGTGCTTTTGTTTGCTATTATTTCAGTTATTTTTTTTTTTGTTCCAATAAGGATTTATAAATAAAAAAGATCAGGAAATTTGATTTTTTAATTATTCAAATGTAAATATTTTCTATATTTGTGAGATGTATTTTATCCATTTCCATGAATGAAGTTAAACTGATTATAATTCTCAGATCAAATTCATTTTCTGAATAAAAATTTTGATTTGTTTATTATCTTCTTAGCTTCATAATATAATTTATTATAAAATTAAAGAAACCTAAATTTTATATAACAAACGCTGAATTTCCCTTAATGATGCTTCTTGCGAAAGCATAAGGTCATTAAAAACACACTTAACTTTGTTTCATAGCACAATGACGAGGATGTCATTCGAGCTGCAATCGATTTACCACATCACATTAGAGTGAGGACATTTGTTTGAAGGTTTTATGCAACATTCACTACATCTACATTTACAGCGGATTAGCAGATAAAATGCAAGCCCGTTTTGCATAATTTCTTCTATAAGACATTAATGCTATTTTCTAATAATTTCTGTATACCATTTTACATAATTTCTTATATAATACGTTTGTATAATTTCCTCTGTAATACATTAATTTATAAACCAGCATTTAAACTAAAAGTGTGGTTTATAGAGAGAAGATAGTTAGAAAGATAAATAAATCATATTCTTGAGTTTTAGAAAAGAGGGGGGGGGAGTGAAATATTTATCCTCTATCTTATCAGATTTTGAATTTTTGACTTCACATACAAATTGAGAGGCAATTTTCTTTTTGATGAATTTTGTTACACATTTCAGATTGATCTATTTTATTTCGGTCCAGTTCAGTTATATTAACGTACCATTTTCTAAAGTAACACTAGGGCTACTTTTGGAACGGATCTCGCAATTCTAAACAGCTTTCAGATGTCAAGAACAACACTAGAGCTGGCACACCCCTCTCCAATTTTCATCACTCCACCAGCGAGAGGATGTTTGGTCCCGACGGATTTACGTACACAAGACCCGCTTATAAGACGATTCTTCGGTGGAATCGGGACTCGTACCTAAAACCTTCCGGTTCCGCAACCGAAACTTTACCAGAAGATCACTACAGCTCTCAGACTGATTGTAGTGTTGGTGTGGAAAAATTCATGCCAAATTTTATTTTTTAGACCGCTGTGTTTGCCCAGTTTTTATTTTCACACAATTTTTTAACTGCACACGCACGGGCAAAGAATCATGGAATTCGTCCAAAATCTGATATAAATCAAAAATTTTGATATAGAGGCAAGATACCAAATTTTGTCCATTTATATTCTTGTGTTTCAGAATCAACACACACGCGGACACGCACAGAGTGACTAATTCATCTACTTCTTCTACGAAATTTATTTTTGAAAAAATAGGAAGGTTTAAATTGTGGAGATTCATTAAACTCATGAGATCCAATTTTTTGGTGACTACAATACTCTCTCTTAATATACTTATTATTGGAGAAAGTAAAAGGAGATGGAGTGTCATTTAATTGTAAAACTTTCTCTTTTTTACATTCAAGAACTGTATAAACATTTTTATAATTGATAATCTAGTTCATCTTTTTATAGATTTTTTATAGATTTATATATTTTATAGATTTTTCTGTTCCCCATATATGTTATAAAATTAAGACATTACTTTCCAAGAAATTAATCTGCTTTTCTAGTGCTGAATAGATAATATTAGTATGCCGTCATATTGGATCACTTTATGTGTGAATTATTTGCTTATCAGGGATGAAACAACACTGTGTAGAACATTCACATATATTAAGAATGAATATATGTGAATTCATATATTCATTCTTTCTTTAATATCTTTTCTATTTTTCATTCTTTTAGATAGCATTAATTTTTATTTATGGTCAGTAGATGATATACCTGCAGAATTTTTTTTCTTCATATCATGAAAGAAAGTAGATGATGTACCATTAAATTATCAGAAATTCTCTTCCTTGAACTTAAACTTCTTCCAATCTTTCTTAAGCTTAAATTTCCCTAGCAGTTAGTTCAGATTGAATATCAAGGGAATTTTTCATTCTCTGTACGAGATAATATAGGAATTGTACCATAAATTTGTTAGAAATTCACTCCTTAGTGGTTACTCGATTTGCAATCTAATCATTGATGAGATAATACTACTAACTTGTGTCAGTACTTCACCTAATATCAGACGGGTGAATTAATTGCTAATTAAAAAAATGGTGATCGAAAAGATGTTATAGAAATCCTTTTTCAATGACTTGTTAAGATTGCAATGCCTTTTTTTGTTTCTATACCAGCAATCCCAATTTGAAAAGATAGTTTTGGATTTAACTTGGTCGTGATCTAAAGATTGATCAATAGGATATATGAGATGGAATTCGTGTACGTTTTGAACAAATAAAATGTGTCGAGAAATTCCTTTAGAAATTTAAAGAAGATTTTCCATCGAAAAGAGAGTTCAGAAGGATAGTTCGAAAAATCCATCTAAGCGACTTTACAATATCTCGGGTTTGAGAGAAGTCTGAAGATGGAACTGTTTGCGAATTCTCACAGAGAACTATGTGAAAGATGAAGCTCAACGACGTTCTCACGAAAAAAGAAAGATTGATAGGAACGAATTCAGGATAAGGTAGATATAAAAATGAAACAAAACCTAAGATGACTCTTTTTTTTTATCTGAAAGAATAAAATATTCCAAATAATATCTCTAAAATGGCGAATTTCCATGCGGATCCTAAATAAAATGACAATTGTTTCTTCTTCAAATTTATTAAATACTCAGAAGTTCTCATTTGTCAGTTCTACGTAATGTAATTAGTTCATGGAATTATTTAAAATTATAGCTTTTCAAGCATATTAACATCATTTTTCATATTTTTTAACATGGATGTAATTATAAACTTCAAATGCAATCACTATGTTTGATTATTATTCCATGAAACGGAGCTGAAATTCCAAGCATCCAGTGATGCATTTCTTTTTCGTTGACTGAATAATTGTGCTTAGATACATTTTTGAAAATAAATAAAAAAAATGAAAATAAATAAAATCAGCCCATTTTATACGGCCTTTTATTATCGTATATAAGGGTAGAATTTATTTTCCTTATAAATAAATACTTATTATTATGGATTATTTTTATTCATATAATCCATTGTTTACTCCATTTATTATTATTATTATTACGGACTTATTTCTTCATAACTATAAATCCTTATCATTATGGATTGTCTTTAATAAAATCATGTCATGTTTATAGATATTACGTAATTTTTTTAATGGCTTATGACGGATTCTATTCCTTTTTTTTTTTTGAAAAATTATCAAAATGCATAGAATTACTTCCATACTTTCAATTTTTCAAGATGAAATATCATTTTATTAAAATAACCTAAATTTCACAATTTTTTTTTATTTCATTTCTTTATTTGCTGATTTTTCCTTGAAACATTAAATAAAAATTTTGAAATTCGATTATCTGCATTCATTTTTATTCTTGTGTCTTTAAATCCAAATATAAATAGGCTTGGAAATTAAAACATTCTATTCACCGACGAGAACTGGCAAAAAGAATATTTTATATTCCTTATTTATTATTCCTTGTCTTCGATCAAAAAGATTTGAAATATGATTTCATGATATACGCACAATATAAGGGCGCTGAAAATGTTCCAGAACTTATTTTATTTTGGAAGAATGAATACGGATATAACCTGTTCATTTGTGGTACTCAATTCAAAACAAATATTCTGCGAAACTACATTTTTGTCTCTGTTTATACAAAAATACGAATGTGTAAGAGTACATCTGTTTACTCTTCAACTGCTTTCACCATCATACTTCTTCGAAACCTGAAAATGATTGCATCTTATATAATTCGTCATCCATCGAAAATAAATGCATGGTGCGAATTTATATAGAAGTAACTGAATGAGGAAGTATCAGAATATGATGATAATTACACATTGTGGTGCATTTAATTGTAATCTAATCAAAGAATGAATAAAAGTGGTGGGCCTGCCATAGTGTTAAAATTCTATGTATAATTAATCAAAGCATAAGTAGGGTTAAGTTCAATAAGACAGTTTATTAGGTATATATCGTTATCCATTTAGAACCCAACAAACTCAAAACATACCGAAAGAAATTTATGAACGGTCGCCACGATTTGACCATCCACGTGATAGAAAGTTTAGAATGCCTGTCATCAACAGATACCGCATGCTTTGTACTTATATGGGTCGGATGAAATCTGTTACGCTAATTAGCTACATAATTACTCTCTGCTTGTTCATTGTGAAATGGAGTGAATCGTAGTTTAACCTCTTTCTTCATCGTTGGCGATAACGCGCCAAAGCTGGCAACTCCCGTTTTCTCTAGTCTAACACATCCCCGAAAAGCACGGCGTAAGCTCTTGGTTGGCGAGTTGGCGATTTTTGAAAAATGCGCCAAGTAACTACGATCGCGCAGTGAAACGTTATAATCAACTGACATTATTAATTAAAATGTTTTAAATTATTAATTTTAAAATGTTTGAAAAACATTAAACATTTTTGAACTTTTTAAAAGCTGTAATATTTCTATTGTTTAAGTGAGGTTTAAACTTAACGTATGAGTTCTCTTTCTGCAAAGCTACGACAAGTTAGATTAGAACCCACGATGTTGATCTTTAGATTTATAGTTATTCATTGTTTACTTGTTATTTGGAGCTACGCAGAACTGGATAATTTTTGGATGCCAACAAACAATTAGGGTTATTGTTATCTTCTGTCTTTCCCACCAGGGGGCATCTCAGATATTAGGATGAGATCGTTCGGACATGATAGTACAGAAATGGAGGAGTTGGCTACCTCCTTCCCATGGCGGGACGTGCTTCCCTCGGGAAGGACTATACCGTGACCGGTGACTTTCAATTATTCCCTCAATTGCTGTCGCCCTGGTCCGGGCAGTCAGATATATCCGTATGTCTTACTGGCGGGTCGGAATAGCCAAATTTGTGATTACCTTCTGTCTATTCTATATGACATTTACAAAGTAGGGTAAGCTGTAGCAAATAACTGTTAAGGTGAAGTTAGAATATTTATGATACTAACAATTAAAAATCTAGAGAGATATTTACAAAAAATGTCTTTTTTTAAGATTCGAAGCCTTTTCTACTGTTTAGCATGCATATAGTCCATATACAAACAAAAAAGGAAATGAAGTAAAAATGGAGATATTCAAATTGGAAAGCTAATTATGGCGGAGAAATATTTTTGATATCTTCATTCTCATGGAAATTAACTTTCGGGAACTTCCACCTCCTAATTGCCTGAAAAAAAATCTGGATTTTGAATCTTGGCCAAGAAGTGATAACTTATCACGGCAATGAAATGATGTACTTAATGGAAGTTCCAATAAAGAATTTAATTATTTAGCTGTAACGAAGAAAAGGAATTTACTGAAATCTTCAATATGCACTTCATCAGAAATTTGCAATATAATTGAATAGAAACGTGGAATAATGAAACGGATAATGAATATGAATAAAAAAAAACTGACTCTTCATGACCATTAAAATATGGAAGAAAAAAAAACATTTTATTTGCACAGTTTAATCTGTAAAGTGAATACATCTTGCATTTCACATCTTTAGCAAGACATTTCATCTTTAATAATATGAAACTGAAAAATGATAAAGTAATATTACGTATTTTAAGTATTTAACCTTACTATTTCATGATTTTATTTCATATTATTTCATGATATTTTATTCAAAAAAAATCATGAAATAATATCTTATTACTGAGTTTTTTTAGAATTGTAATAGTTTTATTTCTAAATATAAACAGGAATGCTCTTTCATTAAACATTAACAAAGATTTCAGTATCCAGTAGAATTCTAATGAAAATGTTTGATAAAAAAAATCTAACTATTTGTAATTTTCATACTACACGTATAATTTAAGTTCATTTGCTTGATTTCTTTCTAACAAAGTTTATGATAATTTTCATTAACAAAACAATTAAATAAAATTATTTAGAAGGTTTGGTTCAGAAAATCACTTTTTCGAAAAATAAACAACTCATAAGTACCACATGTTCTATCATTTAAATAGGTCAAAGATTCGTATTTTAAAAATGCATGCTTCAAAATATAATACATTTTTATATGAATAAAAATCATCGCGGCCATGCATCTATACACTTTTCAAAGAACGAAAGTTAATAAAATATTAAATAATTAGAAATTAATTGAAATTTTGCATTTTTCTTCTGCAACGACTTTGAAAAAAATGTATTTTACAAGAAATACCGTAAATTTTAACACCACTTTAAAACTCAAAATTTTACTCTTTCAATGATAACAAATTCCATCCTGTGTAATTCTTTTACTTCAATTTTATTAATTCTTTACAACTGATTTTGAAATACAGTAATAGTAAGATTCAAATCTATTCTACCAGTAGCTTTTGAAATAACCGTTTCATATCTTTTGGAATTTTTGTGGATTGGAAATATTGGATGAAAATACTTATTTAAAGGTGTTATCTTGGATTCAGACGATTGTAGATAAGAGATCCAAAAGATACATGTACATATGTAGATATTTTTGATTCAGTTGATCACAGAGAGATCAAAAAGGCAAGTGTTGTATGCTGGGCGACAATACACAATACAAAATTTGCCATTTTATGTAAGTGGAAAAAGAACACTTCTTTATTTTTTAAGGCTTCTTAACTTAAGGTTTTTTATCACTTATTTTTTAAAATATATGAAAAATTGTAGCTCTGGAACCTAATTAGCTGCAAGGATAATATTCGCTCTCATAACTAAAATATTTATAGATTGCTGTTTAAAGAGACATCTTTACGAATATCAATATTCATTCTAAATATTGATAATGGAGCTTTTATGTAGTGAGTCACTTCATAGGGAAAGAAATTAGAAATAAAAATTAAAAAAAAAAAAAGATTGACACGCAGCAGAAATCCATTTTTCCAAGTACATCATTGAATATCAATTCCAGAAATGACACAAAATAATAAAAAAAAATAAGTTTGAAAGATATTTATAGAAGCAAATCCATAAAATATCCTTTAAAGAAATGAAAGAAAAAAGATATGAAATGAATGAGCTAAGTGATGACATACCTTCTCTCAATTTCAGAAAGTGGTTCTCTTCCCCTCTTGATGCGCAGACAGGGTTTCTGGCGATCAAAACAGTCGCAGCCGCATCGGCCATCCTTGTAAACACGACTCGTAAATGGTACTGGGCACTCACGGCACCTGAGCAAGAAAAAAAATAAAAAAAAGGTCATCAACAAAATTCAAGAACAGCCTTATTAAGATGTGATTTTGTGGAATTGTGTAACTCATTAGATGGCTAAATAAATATTTTGAAAACTATTAAACATGATATAAGCTTCAGTTGTTACATATTTTTTCTCTACTGTCAATTTAGATGATACTTGAATGTTTTGAAAAAGATTTAGTATACTGATTCAATTAAGTGTCCGCTAAACTTTTGATACCCTGCCGTTTCTTAATCAAGTTATAATGTGTATATGCGACTGGATTTTTATTTATAAGATTAAAAAAAAATCTAATCATGCAAAGTATGTGTGGAGCCTAGGTGGGATGATTAAAAAATTAGACATTCTTAAAATATCTACATGCTGTGTTGTAGAATTTACCTATTCTAATGCTGTTGGAAATAAATTTATCCTAATGCCTTTCCATTTATAGATATCCTTAATAAGCACTTTACTACCACTGTTTTGTATAACTTCAAATTTACAAAAAATATTAATGAATTGTTAGGTATAAATGTGGTTTAAATCTTCTAATATCTAAATCTTGACGATATTTATAAACTAAAAATATTGATTATTATTTTTATGGTAACAATGGGACAACGCCTAAAGCTGAAAAGAAGGCTGGTTAAGTTCCGCTAAATTTCTCGATACACCAAATGGTTAGATGTCTTTTTTTTAATCTCAAACCATGGCGATGTTTTCTGATTTGTTAGTTACTAATAAATTAATCAAATTAATTACAAATCAATTTTATTAATAAGATAGATGATTTTTTTAAAATTAATTTCCATTTTAATGATTTTTTAAAGTGCAAATTATCTCTATTCATAGCGTTGGAGAAATCTGTAAATTGTGAATTGAATGTATCCGAGAATATGGGGAAAAGTTACACAATAATGTTTCAAGAGTGAATGATGGTGAAATGGAGAACAGTTCTTAGAATTTTCCTAAAAACTTAGTGAAGGCCGTGATACGTATTAATTACAAATCACAAGAAAAATAGGCGCGCAGTAGATACCAACAACTGTCATTAACATCTAAGTGTCATTTTAATTAATGTATATAAGATAAGAAAGTTAAGTTGCGTAATTATTATATGATTCTTTCTTTTTTTAGTTATTATCCTTTATTTATTTTCCGTTTCTCAGCTTTTCAAAATACATACGGCTGCGACTTGACATTCTTTTGTACTCTTGCTTTAGAATATCATTTCACTCTTGCATTTTTTAAACAAAGTTACAAAGGACTCTCGACTAGCTGTCCTAGTTAAAAATAATACTTATCTGTAATGAAATAAGGAATAATCTAATTTGCCAATATATTGCAAACGAGCGTCTTCAAGAATCCTCCAACATAACGTGTATTTTATCACACACTGAAATATGCAAAGAGCGAATTTCTCACCTCTTTCTTAATTTTCACTTCGTCAGATGTGCATCGGATATCAACAAAAACGTAATATATTTGCAAATGCTTGTCATTATCTTAATAAGTTGTTGCTAGATGCGCGTTGTCTTTTTTTATTAGAGATTAATAAATAGTAAATAACAGGAAAAAAAGTAGGGTCATTAAACGAAAATTATTCACTGAAATTCTGGAATAATGGTAGGAACATTTATTTCGAAGTTAGAGGTCAGGAAACTAATATAATAAATTTTTATATTTAATATATAAATTTTTCTTGGATTTTCCTTTTTTGTAATAAGTTTTGTAATATATAGTACATTACATACAAAAATTCATAAAGTACCAACCTGAATTAAGACATGAAATAGTCTGGATAAGAAAGAGTTTTGGGAAAAGAGCTATAATAGTATAGGTATAGAAGGAATCAAGTATAAATGCCATTAGGCCTACCTTGACTTTTAATTATTCGACCCGTATTTTCACTATATATGTCTACTATACTACAAATCTAAATTTGTTTGAATTAATTTTCCTCTTTATTAAAATTCTTGATGGTGATGCAGTACATTTCATACCAAAAATTTTAAAAATTTATTGATTTCATTTTTCAGATAAATTCTCTACTTCTGAGTTATAACAACTAAGAATTATATTTCCGAAGAATCGTAATTAGTCTTTATTTTAATTTTTAATTAGTCTTTATCCTAATAAAAAAGAATCCACAGAAATTTCAGAATGTATAAATTTCCCAAATTTAGTGTTATCTGCCTTCATTATATATGACTGCATTCACAGAAATAACACTGATTTTAATTGAATTAATTATAACTATACTTTTATATTAATCACAAGTAGTATAACCTTCATTATATTTTCAGTCACAGAAGCAATTTAAGGAATACAAAAATAATGAAAAAGTAAGACAATTAGATGAAAACTGGATGGAGTTATAAGGTGCAAGCTATTATTCTACAGATTTCATGTTCACACTTTTAAACAATATTGGAAAGTGTTTTCTAAATATACACAGAAACATTCATTTTATAAAGTAAATTTGAGTCCTTTTGTACAATATTTTACGAAACTAGTATCATCTCAAAATATGCGCATTGCAGATGTTTCTTAATTGCAAAATTCCCTTTATGGTGATTATCCAAACATTATTTCTCTTTTTGTGATTCATTTGTGATGACAGTTCGATAGCAAGAGAATTTAAAACGTAATAAATGAAATAGTACAAAACAATTTTAAAAAATGCAAGCATTATGATTCAATATCGGTAAAAATAATGCTTGAATTTTAATCTACAAATAATATGATATAAATATATATATATTTTATAATATCGTATTATATGGTTCATTGTACTCATATTATCACTAATGTTTCTAATTGAAAAATAGCCAATAATATCCTCCAGAGATAAGAGTCTGCTAAACAATGCGTTCTCAACTTTACATTGAGTTCATTCAATACATATAAATTTTATAAAATTCGTAAAATTTTCTTAATACTTCGATATTTATACTATGCACTTTAATGTTTACAATTTTTAAATTCTTAATTAATTCAACTTTCTAATTATTAAATTCTTCTTTTAATGTTTCTAAGATCCATAGTGTTTAACACTTTTGCTGGCCATTTATTTTTCTTTTGAATTCCCCCCGTTTTTTTCATGTCTTATTATCAATTAAACAATAGCACTTAATGAAATAGATTTTATTTATTTAAATTTTAGGTTTATATTTAAATTCTAGGAGTGGGAAGTATATTTCCCGTTTAATATTTACGGTCATGAAAAAGAATTCAATTTAATGTTGATTATTTGGCATGGAAAGATGAGAAATATGTTGCAATGAATAAGGGTACCTCATCTTCTGCAGGCATGTAGCTGTCCTTTTTTCTTGAACCTTTGTGCTAGCTACAATTCCTTTATTGTTTATAATTTTAAACCAGCTTTGGTATATAATTTTCCACATTGGCTAAGCACACATCATCAGGAACCGTACACTTTGTTTTCTGATAGCTAGTAGGACAACCTTTCTTTCTCTTGAGAAATATCCATCTATTAGTTGACTGTCTAATGCTATATGAAATGTTAGCAAGTCTAAACTTTAGTTCATTTTCCACAATATAAAATTATTTAGATGCAAAGGTAAATAAGAAAATAAATGATACTGTATCACTATTCCTTACATATTCTTCCTATTTGGCAATTTTTTCCTTCGATTGAAGCGATCACTCCTCCCATGACGTCATTGCATAAAGCGATAGATTTTGGGCTAAGTATTTCTCTTTTAGTGCCAATTTTTTTACTCCACTTTACATAATCGCTGGGTTATATGCTGTAGTAAACAAAATAACAGCCTTATTATTAATCCACATATCGTAGAAACATCTTCACGCCTTCCTTAGTTAGGATCATTGATTTCTTTCTTTGTAATTTGCGACGATACAATAGCTAGGCCAATATATGATAGTGGCATTTGGCCTTTCCGCAGGTGTATTTAGTAAGATCATGTAGGTGGGAGTGAGTTAGTTTAATTATATTAACGTCCCATTTTAAAGCAACACTAGGGCAATTTTGGGACGGACTTCGTCATTTTGAACCGCGGTCAGATGACGAGGGCGACACCTGAGCCGGCTGGCACCCCCTCTCCAAACTTTCACGACATACCGGCTGGAGGACGTTAGGTCCAGATGGATTTAACTTGCATCAGACCCGCTTACGGCGGTTTTTCGGTGGTATCGAGTCTCGAACCTGCAACCCAACGGGTTCGTTGCTGAAACCTTTCCACCAAACCACCGCAGCCCTCCATCAAGGCGGGAAGAATCTTCCCAGTGCCCAGAAAAGAATTAAGTCATTGAAGATTTTTGTGTTATGCTAATTTATGACATGTGATATTGTTATTATAATTTGCGTAGCTTGGAGGTTTTTTTATTGCATAAATAAATGAAATTAATTCAAAGAATTGTTTTTCCTCCTAAAATAAGGAATGAAAATAATATTTAAATTTACTTCTAGCCTATAGATCTCGGCTTCCAGTATTTATGAGATCAACATTTTCATTTACAAACATTCCGCATCCACTCTTTTCCTTTTCACGGAAACTTGTGAAATATTCAAAGTACAGGAGGAAGAAAAATTCGCTTATTTCTTTTTCGCCGCGCCAAAAATAAATTTCCAGACTTTCCCTTAAAATACCACACGTCTGCTAGAAATATTCTATCGATCGAACTTTTACACATTTCGAAGCGAACTGCCGAGGAATATCTTTCCTCGATCTAAGGCGCCAAAGAAAATATTTGGAGACATAAATCAAAGACATAAAGAATCGCGTGCAGGTAATAACATGGCTATTTGAGGGAGATGGGCGAGAGAAGAAATTCGTACATTGCAAAATCATAGAAAAGATGATAAAGAATTCCCGTCGATGGTTTATTACTTCAAAAGATGTATAAGCAGGATTAAAATTGTTGAATAAAATGAGTTATAACAAATTCTTTATTCAAACAATAAATAACTTTAGAAATCGTTTTAAATATTGTGATGGAGTAAGATCAGATTAACGTGATAAAGTCAAATTTGTCGCATCGTTTTCATTTTGGAAATCATAAAGCATCTTGCGCATTAATAAAGGTTTAACGTTACAGTTAACTGCAAAAATTTTGGCAACGTGACACTTGTGATTTTAATCTTTCTTAATCTAACATATATCACAAGTCAAGAACCTGTGATTAAACAAAAGCGTTGGACAAAATTATTTGGTCAAAGAGGCCTTAATTATTTATTAAGTGTTGCAAAGCCAATTTTTTACTATCCCAGTTATTTATTAAGTGTTAATTATATATTTAGTGTTAATACTTTAAATTTGCTGAGTTTTTATAAATGGGGGCAAGTTTCTTGCCTAAAATATTTAAACGTGCAACTGGTTTTTGTTTGTGTTCTGACAGAAGAAAAACTAGGAAAAATTCAGCAGCTATGCAAACCAAAGCGAGCTATTTGTTACAAAAAGCGTAAACTGATCTATTAAAATGACCAATTATTATTTTGAATAATGTTCATTAAGGATTCAGAAATAGGAAAGAACTCGTGACTTTCCGAAACCGATTCATATTTTTCACCTGCACAGTACCTTAACCCACCAGTGCAACGATGGTCTGGTGATAAGTTCTTGGCTTCGGACCCGGAGGGTTTCGGGTTCGAGATCCGATACTACCCAAGAACCGTCGTGTAAGCGGGTCTGGTGCATGTTAAACGTCCTGGTCAAAAGTCCTCTCGCTTTGGAGAGGGGATTTCCAGCTCAGGTGTTGTCCTCGTCATCTGATCACGGTTCAAAATTACGAAGTCGTCCTGAAATAGCCTTAATGTTGCTTTAAAACGGGACGTTAATATAACTAAACTAAACCTTAACCCACCAGGGCACTTGTAGATTCCATGCCATCCTTCTGTAACTAATTTCGAAATCGAAAAAAAAAAAAAAAAAAAAAAAGGAAATTACTGTTGTACTTACATGGGAGTACATTGGGATATTTATGCATTTCGGAAGTGAAAAGTGTTTTTTATTGACAATGATAGGTTCAACCTATTATTTGCTAGAAATAATTAAAAGTGCAGTATAAGAATACATCAGAAATAAGGATCGAACTAAGTGTGTATCTTATCTTGTCACTACTGTAATATAATATTACATATAAATTTCTTTTCTCCACATTCTGAAAAATTATCGCGCAGTGAATTTCTGTCAGTGATCATTATTCATTTCAATTTTAAGAATTCATATATCTTTATATATTAGCTTCATTTCTAATACTTGAATTCAGAAATGTTTTCATCTGCTTATCTATGCAAGCTCACGAAATTTCATAATTCCGTATCTGCTTATACGTAGTTATTAGAAGTTTAGAGCAAATGTTAACATTTTCTAACTATTTAATGCAAATTATTTTTAAAAAAAGTTTTTTGCTAAATGTCGAAATGTTGAGTAGTAAATCATCCAAAAAAATTCTTCTTGCTATTTTTAAATGTATAAACAAAAATATCTTTTTTAAAAATCCTTCACAAAAGAATGTGAAATGAAGTAAGAATATTCAAAGCAATATGATGCAATTTAAATTTCAAAAATTATATTTCAAAATCGAAAGATCAAATGAAAATTGTATAGTCTAGACAAGAAATAATTTTCATTCTACTGCACTACCTTATGTTTGAGATAAAAATAAAGCTTAAGCTACAATTAATAATTTTTTTTATCAAGTATAAAAACTGTTTTACTACACCCAAATATAAAACGACGAATTCAATAACTATCGATACTTATGTTGATTAAATATCGATATTTATGTTGAATGAATATCTGAAAATGAATGTTATCAATATAGCACAGGCCTTAAATTAAATGAGAAATGGATTTGTATCCCTTGCAGCGATCATTTAACTTATCATTAGCATCCTTTTGGCACCGTCGACATTGTAAAATAAATCACTAAGGTCGTGAAGTTCAATTATTGGAGGTAATACCACTGCTACGATGACAAATTCATCGAGAAATGTCGATAATAGCTTTTAACCAATGATGAAGTTGTAGAATGATAGTTTATCATATCTGCGTATATTGAGTGAAACTGGTTAGTATTACGTCATTGGAATTTATATAGAAGGTAAAAGCCATTTGCTGCTACAATAAGAATACCAATGGATTAGTTCGATTTAAAGCTCATTAAGCTTATCTTTTTAAAAACTTTTGAATATACATATCTGTATTATATTTAAAATTTTAAAAGAAGTTTTTTTATCTTACACACCATCATTTGTATTAAACTTTGAGAGTATAGGAAGATGGTGCTACAAAAATATAACCAACCCTTTATTCTGAGATTTTAATGAAATATAGAAATTTTATGTTGAATAAATATCTGAAAATGAATATTATAAATGTATTACAGGCTTTAAATGTGAAAAAAAATTTATATTATTTGTAAAATTTTTTCTAACTTGTTTCAGTGAAATATGGAAATTTCACTGAAATCTTCATATTTTAGCTCAGTTAGTTTCAGTTAGTTCAGTTAGTCTCAGTTAGTTCAGTTTAAACATACAACTAGAGCAGGAATTTAGTTATTCACAAAGAATATGAAATTTCCTCATTATTCGATGTGTTAGGTTTCATCAATAAATATTGAATGTGTTTTTGGTGAACTTATGTCTAATAAATCTGTCTCTAATATGAATGTCTAACTGCATATTGCAGAGTTAAAATTTAAAAAAAATGTTTGGCTCATTTAAAAGTGAAATAATAATGATAATTCTTGTGAATAATTCTTAATGCATATTCGATTACAAGTATGGCAGCTGCTAGTAGTCAAGAATGTGTTTGCTTAATGCAAAGCAATTACAAGTTAAAATTTTTACTCAAAAATGTTAAATTATAGGCGAAATATAACAAATAATGTTTGCTTTATAACAACCATTCTATTCAAGATAAACTTCAAAACTTTAAACATTGATATCATTGGGGACTATTAACTTTCTTTTCCCCTCATTTAGTATTTAAATTCAATTGGTTAAAACTAAATTGCATTCCTTAAAATAATCATTTCATAATAGGGTGCTTCTTTAATAAAGATAGTGCATTCGTTCAACTCTCAATGCTGAAAAAAATTTGCCGTTTATTATGGAACATTTTTTTTATTTCGTTCTTTATTTTTCACAAGAATCAATGAGCACTCAAAACAGTTGATAGGAGTCACTATTAGTAGGAAGAAGAAATTTATTTCTTTTGGTATGCTTGGATTTAAAAGCTTATACATGAATGGCTCACTAATGATATTTTTATGGGAAAAAATAATAATGGTTTCCAAAGAATGGTTGTCAAAAAAATGACCAGTTAAAGAAAAATAATAAATAGTTTACGTGATATATTTTCACAGTTATATAATGTAGTTTTATTAAGTTTCCTCAAATTGTATGAATGAATTTATTACATCTTTAAAATTAATGGATTATAAAGAATTCCAAAAATACAACTTATGATAAATTTAAATTAACAAGATAAATTTTTCTTTTCAAGAAAATCGAAATTCCAGTCAAAAATTGTTTTAAATGAAATATTATTATTAAAAGAAAATTATCTTCGTTACAATAACAGTTTTCTTTAGGAAATAATGTACGTACAAAAAAATCATCATCATCATTATTTTAAAAGATACACATCTTAAATTATAACAGTTGTAAAAAAAAGAAAAAAAGAATAAACGTTGATTTTCAGCTTACATTTTCCCCCCTAAATATTATTTAGCTTAATATTTTTTTTCTTGTTTGAAACGTTTCAAGTATGAGACTTTTAAGCATTGCTTGATTTTTATTTTGTTTTAATAAATTTTGTTCAATTTATTCTATTTGCATATATTAAAATATTCCAGACATTTAAAAATCTAATAATCATTTGGTTACTGAAATATAACTGAGTCCTTACTTTTGTCTTAGCAGGGAGAAAAATAAGAAAAAGGAGGAGAAAAAAAAAAAAAAAAAATAGGGAAGTTCATAATGTATTTTTAAAATTTTAGTAATTTTGCAATCCATATATTTATTTCTATTACAATCTTTTTTCGTATCAAAAATTTATTGATGACATTTTTCCAAAATTTTATTTGCATAGAACTTTATTATTCACAGTTTGTGGGCAAGCCATTTCGGATATTGAAAGACTATATTTCATAATAATAATTTACATTTTATCAACTCTTCACGCTATTCTATTAACTCATTTCAGCATGCATTGAAAGGAAATAAATATTTTTTTTTCTAAATAGGTAAAAAGAGATTTTTTCCTGCTTATAAAGACACTGAAATTACTATTCCAATATGTCTTAAGTTTTATTTGACCATAAATATTTATCTTTGAAGAGGCATCAATACAATAATAATAAATACTTATTCAAATTTCTTAAATAATGTAATAGCATATCAATTGGAAATGTTTTACTTCCTCAGTAAAAATTCATATATATATTATTTCGGCGGTTTCACAAAACCAATTGGAATATCTTAAGTCTCAGAAGCTTTCATATTTAAAAGATAGATGGCGCCACGATTTGACTTTTGAGAAAGAATCTAAAATTTCCCGCGAAATTTTGATAAACAGAAAACGAATGTTGACATATTTAATAAGAAAATCACTTCAGAATTGCTCTTACAATAACGAATTAAATACTTTAAAAATTTCGATAGAAGCACTTCAGAATGAAGCTGAAGGGCATTATCTTTACAACTGTAAAAGACAGATGCGGGCAAAAATTTTGCGCTTGAACTGGATTATTGAGATTTAACTATGAAACGATTCTATATGACCTTGAAGCTTATATGACTTTTTGAACTACTATTACTTGGCATTATCTAAAGAATACATCACCAGCTGAATTATCATTACTTGATATAAGCAATCTAAATTAGGTTTCAGGGAAATTAAAATACATGCACACTGTCGCAGGTAATGCATTTAACTAAGCCGATACTTATATACGCAGTCATTTACACAGGTAAACACATTCGTTTCAAAAATAAATAAATAAAATAAAATTCTACAATGCATATTTTCATTGAACCAGACCTGATTATCATTTATGGTTGATATAAATATTTTAATAAATAATTTCACCTAAAAATAAATTTTTACTTAAATATTCAGTTGATAACATAAAAATAAATCAATAATTCATGCAATATCAAAATATTCTAGCACTTAAATGATGAGGTTATAATTAAGTACTGAGTAGTAAACTACCTATGGAAAAAAGGAAAGGATCAATAGAAGGGATATAATATTAAAAAACACCTAATTTAATTGTAACATAACAGTAAAATAATGAGAAGTTCCTAATTTTTTTCGATTATTGTGTCCTATGTAAAATTGTGAAAGATTTAATTTCAAAATATTTAGTAATTCCTGTAAAGTTTAAGGGAAAATAAATAAACCAATATTAGTTTATATACAAATTTATGAGCAAATTTTAATAAATATAACAGCCTGTTGATTACTGCATATTTTATTAAATTATGAAATTAAACTAGATTAGGCGATCATTTATGCGATCAGTTAAATTTTCATTAGCATTATGGCAGGTGACCAATACTTAATCAATTCTACGTTGTTAAATTATTTTTTAATGAATTGTCAAGTCACTCGACAATCCATCAGATTGTGTATTTTTGCAGCTGAATTGCAGATGGAGAAAAGGTAAGAAAGAGACCGAGAATACTTACAAATTTATCAATATTGCAACTATTCCCTTAAAGTAGAGAGTATATTTTTCGATTGAAATGATAAATGTTCCACAATGATAATATTATACTTTTATTTTAAGTATTTCACAAAAATACCGCAAGGCATAGAATTCAATTTTAAAAATGTAAAAAATTCAAAATTATCTAAATCTTGTGGCGCCGCGGCGCAAATTTTGGGAGCTACTAAATTAAATCTTAATTTCGAATTAAGTAGGTCTCAGTAATGAGGAAATAATTAGTACGTATAATATAGTTTTCAACAGAATGAGCATAACCTCAAATATCATGTGAAATAGGAGATCAGTGACTGACAGGACTTTAATTTTGGGGAAAATGTATGCATCAATAACGAGGAAATAATTAGGCACTGATGGATATGTAGTCTAAGATTCAACAGAATGGATATAACATGAAATAACCCGTAATCTATGTGCATATGAAATAAGAGAACAGCGAACCGACTGGGTCTTAATTCGGAAAAAAATGCAAGCACGTCACAGGAACAAGCTTTCAGTGAATAATTGACCAAAAAGCATGGACGGATCTATTATTACATTTATATATATGTCAGAGTTATCATTTGATCTTGAATTACGCAGACAGTTCCAAGACTGGCAAAAATCCGTCATGCAATGTCAATGACCGTGTGAACCGAAAAAAGTGGGACGAAAAATGTTCCCATATAAATCCTTTACAGAAAATGAATGAGATCTCTCTCTGTCTTTGCTTACATTAGGTTGCCAAATGATGGATTTATGGCGCGGGGCAACACAAAAACTGCGACGAATTACGATTATCGTGGATGTAAAACAAATTTATCTTTATTTCAAAGAATCACCTAATTGAAGATGAAAAGGAAGCGATAATTGATTGGCCCAAAATAGGCTCCGAATGTTCTAGACTATAGAGATCTCGTAGATAACACAGCAGAGTCATTTGCTTCTGTAATTAGTTGCATTGCTTATAATAATGAACTTAGTTACCTGCTTTTTATAACTCAAAACTAGTAGTATTTAGAATCAAATTAGAAATAACCGTTAATTTAAGTTTAAACTGCATTAAAATAGAATGAAAATGAAAAACAATGTAAGAAATGATGAATCTGGCCTAAAGACTTTATCAAGGATCACTTACAAGCAAGGATTCAAACTAAGGACGAGGGGGCAATTTTTTCCTTTCCAATTTTTCTATTTTAATGTAATTTAAACTTAAAGTTATTTATTACTTCTAATTTTGATAATTATATTTGTATTTTATATATAGCAGCATTGGCGCTCTAACTGCAATGTATCGACCTCTTAAATTTCGATTTTTGCTCAGAAAATATTTTCTCACCAAGTATGTTTCATAAAAACAATTAACTTTATGATTTGTATTTTCTTAGTATTTTGTATGCAGTTGTGACTGAAAAATTTACCAAACTGTTTCAATTAGTGTATTGTTTTAACTTCATTTAAGTAATTTAAATCGCTTGAGAAGTTAGTGAATTTTTCTTAAATATTATTTCAACCATTATTTTTATCATGATTTATGAGATGATGTTTTGAGTACGACATCAGTGATGAAACATCGCAAGAAAGCCCAGGAATCTTGCAACGTAGGCAAATCAGAAGCTTGAAAAACAAAATTGGAGACACGTTTATTAATTGATTTAATTTGGTAATTAATTTTGCATTAATAAAAAACTAACCCATAACTTAAAATGTCCTAACATTTTTTATTGTTTTAGAATCTATTTTCTTCAAATGTCTAATACTGCAATCCTTAGTATTATAATTAAAAAAATACCAAAACTCTTTGTCTTTTTGCTTTGGAAGAAAATGTTTAATATACTTGGTGCATGAAATTATGTTCAAATACAAGTTTTAATGCATATGAATTAAACAGAGGTGAGCTTTGTACTAATGTTGAGAATGGTGGTTAAAGATGCTTGGTTAACTAAGAAATGAGGGATCACTTCATTTTGATGATTTTTGTGGCCTTCATTTGATCAGAGATTGCACAGCCTGACAGATTTCAAAACTTTTCGCAGAGTGATCAGAATGTGGTGAAATTTTCACTAGCTATGGAGCTTTTTTGACTCACCAGACCAGATTTTTTGAAAAGGGCGATTCTTTAGGAAAAGCAATGAATAATATTCCACACATTATCAAACATTGTGAGCTTTTGTTGTTTTTCTAAACATTCCACAAATCGTGCAAAACTTTCAGTTACCAAATTCTAACTGGCCACGATGCTTTTAAAGTTCATCAGATTTTCTGTTTTGCTGGGAAAAATCAGTGGGTATTCCACATTTTATCAAAGAGTTTCAGCTTTGAAATAATGAATTTAAATAGTAACTTTTTGGTCGGATGCAAATAGAACTGATAAAACCTTATTGAAATTTCAACTTGCCAGAAGTTCTGCCACATTGACTGTTGAAAAACGTTTGACTAGAGAACAGGACGGCGATTAGCTATCAATGATTACCATTATACATCATTATGTTTTTGTCATGTTTTGAAATAATTTGTGTTTAAAATACTACAAAACATGAGAAATTACGTGACATATTATTATTATATTAACAATTATAAAACATGAAAATATTGTTTTCCCCATTAAAATTTTTTTCTTCTTATTTTATATATTTTCTCTTTTATTATCTATTGTTTGATTCTATTGAAGGATCTACGTATAAATGAGGCTGCTGCTGGTTATTGGTTTTGCCCTTTGGTGGCCTGCTATTTTTAAATTTTTAATTACAAGATGAGTTGTTTCTCAATAGCCCTTCGCTTCCCGTTTGGCTTCGGCAAGTTTGCACCTTATGGTATTACTGTAGTATACAAATTTCCGCCGTTTAACTGCAAAATTTAGGCTAAATCATTATTAAAAATCGCTTGAAATTTGAAAATGCCGATGAGTTTTATATTCGGACTTTGTTCGATTATGTTTAATGCAAAAGGAAGCAAATGTAGCTTTAATAAATTATTGATTTTCATGAGTATATGGAGGCGAATTTCAAGTAACCAAAAGAAACAGTTTTTTTAACTATACATGCAAAAATACAGCGTCAATAATATAATATTTTTTGGTGAACTTTTGCTTATTATTTATTTTAATAATTGCTGTAACATATTTTCATGTTGTTTAATATTTTTGGTTAAGTTGTTACACACATTTACCTCTATAAAGCATTTAATTATTCAAATCTTTTTACCACATTCTTTATTCTTATAACTAAATCTCGAGAATGTTCAGTTTTCAGTTTAACATTCTTGATCTGAAGAATTATAAACGTTTCATTTTATTATCAAAACAGCATATAATTTTAAACGTATTCAACCGTATTTTCTTTTATTTAATATAATTTGAGTCGGACTTATAGTTTTTGAACTTAATGGATATCTGTGAAGCACGAAAAAATGTACAAATACAAACACAAAATGTACAATTTTAAAAATAAAAATATTTGAATGTTCCAGAAGATAATTAAAAGATTGTAGGCAATTCTGTTAAATGGTAAAGGATACCTTTCTTTGACATTGAGGGATGACCTCGGAATGAAACATCAAAACAAGATGATGACGTCAAGACATTAAAAGTTCTTTTTTCTCGCTTCATTTGAAGGACTTATATAGAAAAAAATAGATCTCAGACCATTTGCAGTTTTGTTTAGCCCAAAAGAAGAAACATTATCTTTAAAAAATTCGGGTATAATTAAAACGTATTTAAAAAATAACGAAATTGAAACTAGAAACCAGACATGGGAATGTATATCGTAGCAACAGTTATGTTACTAGTTTAACGACCTTCTAATACAGTACAAAGCATTTTTATTGGGATTTTCGCAGCAAAAACAATGAAATTTATGGCATATTTGGCGAGAAGTAGAAAAGAAGTCTATTTAAAATAGTATTAAGATAATATCAAATCGTTAATATAATGAATTCAAATAGTCAATTGCAGAAAAAGGTAGAAAGTCCTCCGGGAGAACAAATATGATATGCAGAATGTATGCAGGTGGATTAACAAGTATGTACCAACTCAGTAGGGTGAAAAGTGAATATTTAACGCGATTTATATTATTGTTTTTATATGTTAAAACAGTTCTTAAATTTCAATATATCCGAAGTGCAAACCATATTTTTTTCATTTGATGGCGTGTTAAGGTTATTCAATTTATTCTTCTCCAAAATAAAATATAATTTTAAATAAAATTAATTAACCTATTAAAAAGTTACTAATTGCATAAACCACTTGAGATGTTTTTCGTATGTTTAAATATAATTATAACCAATATTCTGTCATTCGGCATGAAATTTTAATTAAAAAAACAAATTCAGAATCAATTATACATCTTTCAACTATAAAAATTGCTGCATGGGTTTCAAACTCATCTTCACTTTACGATTTTTTTATTCTCAGTGGAATTTTATCACGATAATTGAAATAGGAAATAATATCCGGGAATTTTCTGTTGGTTCAAAGTAAAATATTATTTTAAATAATAATTTATTTAATTATTAAATTAATTGTTTAATTAATTTAATAATTATTTACTTTATTTAGTTATTACATTAACTATTTAATTAATTTAATAATTATTTAATTTTTATTAATAATAATAAATTTAATTTTCTGTCTAAAATAAAATATTATTTTAAATAAAATAAAATATTCTGTAGAAAAATAAATTGATTGCATAAACTGCTTAGCATTTTCCGCTTGTTTAAATAAAATTGTAACCAATATTCTGTCACTCGGGATGAAATTTTAATTAAAAAAAACAAATACAAATTTACAACAATTATACATCTTTCAGCTATTAAAATTCCTATATGGGTTTCAAATTCTTTTCACTACACGAACTTTTATTCTCAGTGGAATTTTATCACGATAGTAGAAAAGGGAATAACATCCGGGAATTTTCAGTTGGATTAAGATTAAGATATTCTGATGACCTGTTAGATACTTAAAATCTTTTAGCTTTAAGCGTAGTTTCAAAAGAGTCAGAGATTGGTTTCAGGTTATTATCACGATGTGGAATTGCGAAAGCTCTAAAAAGAAGAAAAAGAAAATAAACACCTACTTCCCATTTATGAATGTTTTCACATTGCCTTTGATGTTTGGCGACTCGACATTAATGTAGCATCCATGATGTCTGCATTTTTTATGTTCAAAAAACTAAAGAATAAGGATTTTATTTCGTTTCGTTTATTAGCATAAATAAGCACTTTCTGATAGGATCTGGAGCATGCAAATACTGGGGTTTATTTCCAGTACTTGGTGGCGATAACAGCGATCAAAAAGCGCCAAAAAATTTCACCAATTTGGCAATTTCAATTGTCAAACTATATAGCATACGATTCACACACTCAAAATTTTTCATAATAAATAATAATACTCTTGAGTATATTTTTATAATTCTTGTCGCTTTTTGGTCGCCGTTAAAACCGAATTGCACAAAAAAAAAAAAAAAAAAAAAAAAAAAACCCTAAAGAATATTGATTTTATTTTGTTTCATTTATTATCATACGTAAGCAATTTCTGATATAATCTGAATCATGTAAATACTAGGATTTATTTCCAATATAATACTCATTAAAGTAGCCAACATAAAATGTGCAAGAAATAAAGTATATTATACAATACTACCCAACTTTGGCGACCATCTCGTTTGCCTATATTATTGACTTTTTAATCTGTCAAATATTAATGAGGGACATATATTTTGTTTTAAAAATTTCATCTTGTTATCTGATAAGATCAAAAAACACGAATTTAACTGAATAAGTTAAAACAAATTATAGTCATGTGCAAATTAGAAAGTGTATATAATACGTAATAAAAGCGGAAGTTTGCAATCTGTGAATTATTGACTTTAATGTCCGTAAAAACATTTTTTTTTTAATTTGAGTTTAACACTATCAAAAACACATGATTAAATGTTTTGATGGATGAGGTTGAATTTCATAACATCAAAAATTAATTGCTGCAATCTGTGAATTACAATTAAAATAATTAGTAAAAATACGGAAAACATTGTACAGAAGTGAAATCGATATCATTAAACAAATAAGCTTTGAATTTTTCGAGTAATGCATAGATTATTTTTGTAAGATACGGTCATCAATTACTCATCTGGTGGTAGTTAATTTGTTTTTCGCATTCGATTACACTTTTTTGAAACCTATTTCTTCATTTCTTTTATATCTCCTGAAAGTAAGAGTCTTTGTGAACACTATCCAAAGCATTTCTAATAAGATTTTGCCGCCTTATTAATTAGCAAAACATTGAATTAAATGCAGCTTTAAAAACGTTTAATGAAGCAGTTTAAAGCATTCGTATAATAATTAATTTTAATTTCATTCCTTTTATTCGACATTATGAGTAAATATTTATATATATACAATAATTATTTAACTATACAATAATTGCAATTGTAACTTAATTATACAATAATTGCATTTTAAATATAGAGAGAGATTTCCATGTTCTTATATTCATAATTAGTTATTATTTCCATTGTTATTCCCAAAATTAAAGTAAATATTTTTAAATACATTAATTTTGAAATATATATTTAAATATACTCGGCTAATCGCAACGTTTCCGCTTAAGTAGCGAAATAAAAGAATAAATATTTTATCTATGCGTCTTTAACTAAAAACTGGAATATATTTATCGCCTCTTTTCCTTATCGTTATATGCACGACGTTATAGAAATATGCAAACGATACCTAAATGTTCAAGTTATCCATTTCCCAAAACAGAACAGAATATAACTGAAACAGATAGTCATTATTTTAGTCGATATCTTTTTAATAATGAAAGAAAATTCAATTTTCTAGAATACATAAATTCAAAGAAGTGAAATGCATAAGAGTATTCAAACCCATCAATCAATCACGAAGGGGTTACATGTAAGTTATATTGCTGCTTCTCCAATCCGCCCGAAGGCAAACAGATGAATGAAATTAAATGACAGGACCGCCGCTACAGCAACACTGGCGGGAACTGTGGTTGAGTCCTAAGGGCCATCACCGACCACGGTATAGCCCTTCCCTAAGGAAGTACCTTCCATCATCGGCGGGAGAAACCAGACCCTCTCCTTTTCGTGTACCCTCTAGAGTGGCGAGGACTATCCACCACGCCGGAAGATTCTCATTTCGAGATGCCCCCCCTCCCCAGGGGTGAAGGGATTAGATGCATAAAAAGAACTATGAGAAATTGCATATACTTTCAAAGAAGACAGCACTATCTTTTTCTCTTTCAAAAAGTTATAAAACATTGTCTTACAAAATCAAATCATTATCTGCTTAACTTAAAAATTAATTAATATATATTAACATAATGATTAATGCATGAATGGAAAGAAAGGCATTATACTAATTAACACATTTTTTTACTTTTTCATTCTCACAAATATTTTATAAATTCAAAGTTTGCAATATTCTTACAGCAAAGAAAGTCGGAATTGAAGCAATTAATATGTATGATATAATATAAATATTTCATAACTTATTCTTTTGATGACTTCGATTTGTATTATTTTTTAGCTACTTGATGATACTATCATGTGAGACAAAATTTTGTTTCTGTTTCAAGTTTTCATTTACTTTTTTTTTTATCTTGTTGAATAAACTTATTTGTTAGAAGATGGTTAATTATTACATCTTATTAAAAATAGTTTTAGATTTAGTATAAAACTATTAAGATAAACAAAAATTTTAAGAGCTTAAAATATTTCTCAGTCACTTACTTTGATTTGGATGGAGGGTCCTCTTCCCCGTCCTGCAGGTTATTAAGACCATCCTGTAGTCTTGGTAAATCATTTATTGGTTGACACTGACATGCCGTATGATTTTGGAATAATAATTTCTCGACATCATTCGAAGTGGAAATGCCATTTTTTCCAATTGTTAATGCCTGAAACGAATGATTTGATAAACATTTATTACATAAAATGAGAATGAAAGTAAAGTTTTTCAATCATCCTCACAGTTTAAAAAGAATCATATTATGGAATTTCGTTTTAAACAAAAAGCTGAAAAATGACAGTTATTTCTTTCAATAAAGCGTGTGGCAAAGTTTAACGTTAGTAATAACACAAAAATTCAATAAATTTATTAGGATCTTGGTATATTTTGTATATTATTTTTTTAAAAAAAATATCTGATTGAAATGCTACAACTCATCTTTGTTGTCCAATGGAGTCAGCTGATATCATTTCGCAATACAATAAGTGAAAAAACCTTATTTATTTTTAAAAAGTTTGTTTTAAAGAAAAAATAAATATGATAGTATTTGAATAATATTTAAAACAAAATTAAATATTTTTTCTAATCAGTAATTTTATTTTTGAAGTGCCAATGTGACCTTACTGCTGCTATTTTGCCATATTCTCCTTTGTCTTTAAGTATGTTCCTATCTAATATAATATGAATGAAATTCTGTCTGTTACGATGGATGAAAATGGCGCCACAGTGACCTTGTAAGGTGTATTTCAGTCGGAACGTAAGGGGGGACGCAATGAGTTCAAGTTTAAATGTGCTCTTTTTTGACGTCATCTAGAAAACTAATAGGGCATGCATTTGTGTAAGAGATTGCTTAGTTGGAGACATAATAGATGGTCGTTCTCCTTGAAAATTTATCCAGGAAGGCGTTCTTACTCCTGGAATCCCTCAAAAGAACGATTTCCCACTTACTTGCTACAGGCTTCATTTCTGTCGCTGTAGGCTTTCAGCACCAATGCTTTAAAAAGAATAGTCTAGGACGAATCTAAGACATTTGAAATGGTTATATAAATTCATTTTTACACTCACAAAAAATGTAATAAATGGCAATGTATTACAGTTCAATCCATCTGTGTTTTTGAAAGCGTTTAGAAGTCAAGGTCACTATTATGCTTGTTTCAGCAACCCGCATCTGTACAGAAGCAGGTTGAAACGACGAAATTTTCATGAAAGTGACGAATTTTTCATGAAATGTTTCAAATAACCTATACGCAATAGAAACGTTATTAAATTTTTTTTCGACTTTTCTTGAAATTGCCTTAAAAAAGAAACTTTTCTGTTATACTAGAATAGCAATTTTGAGGATACAAAAATTGAAATTTGCCGTAAGAGCTTTTATAAATAAAACGATTAATGATATGAATTTATTTTATAAAAAAGATTGAAATTTGCCTTAAAACCTTTTATAAATAAAATTAAAAAAACGATATGAATTTATTTTACAAAAAAAAAAAAAAAAAAAATCTACAGACCGTAGATAATTAGTTTTTAAAATATTAATTTAGAAATGTCACAACCATGTTGAAAGTTCATCAAAAACCATTACTATTTCATATGAAATAAAATATGGAAAGTTTCTGAAATACTTATGTAGAATTAGGATGTAGAAAGAAAATAAATACTAAACAAGAATTATTCTTTCTTCTATTCAAGAGATCTTTCTAAGTACTACATTGTGGTTGAACCTCTTTGAGTAAACTTATTTCAGCACCAAATTTGTCAATTAAATAATGGCACGTTTAAGGCAAGTGCTTTTTATAAAGCAACTGATTCAACTGCAGAAAATGTTTCGCATAAAGAATTAAACAAATGAAAGTGTGTATTTCTGCAATGCAAAGATTTTAGGCAAAAGGAAAGCATCATTCATATAAATACGAAGCATTCATATAATATCACCAAAAACCATTACTATTTCATATGAAATAAAATATGAAGAGTTTCTGAAACACTTATGTAGAATTGGGATGTAGAAATAAAATAATTACTAAACAAAATTATGATTTCTTTTATTTTAGGTAACTTTCTAAGTAATACATTGACATTGAATCTCTTTCAGTAAACTTGTTTCAGTGACAAATTTGTCAACTAAATAATGACACATTTAAGGGAAGTGCTTTTATAAAGTAGTTGCATGTTCGTATTCGACTGCTGAAAATGTTTCGCATAGCGAATTAAACGAATGAAAGTGTGTATTCATGCAATGCGAACGTTTTATGAAAAGGAAAGACATCATTCATATAAATGTGAAATGGGAATGAAATCGTTTAGAAATATTAACACAGCTTTTTGTTCACTTACATAAAAAGAGAGTGTCACTTCTTGAATGGCACTGGGAACACAATGGAAGGCATCGCTGTCACAACATCCCGTGAAATCTCCACATCTGTGAAGAATTGTGCAACGAGGGATGTATTCCCTCGAAGGGTCCGGATAATAGTCTTTTACACGTATTACCTGTGCTTTTGGGTCTTTGCACTTTCCAGTGTTGCGAACTTTTAAGTAATGTGCATTTGCTGATTTTAAATCATTCATTCCTAAAATATGAAAGATGTTTCATAATGTGAGCAAACTCAACGACATTATTTTTTTTAACAGAATAATAAATATGAAGCAAATAAAATCATATAACAAGTATCTTTGACAAAGAATTTCCTGTAAATCATTTAATAAAGATGTTTATAATCTCTTATGCTATGTGTGAGATGTTGCCACTTCTTCTAAATCAAGAAAAATCCAAAATTTGAGATTGGGATAGTTGATTTTTCTCAGAGAACCAAATATAGGGATATAAGCAACAAAAAAGAAGAAGTAAAAATTACAATTATAATTTTATTAAAAAAAACTATAATATTTGCTCATCAAAAGAGTATGATAAAAAACGCAACTCAATTTTACATTTACCTGCACTCTTAAATTGACATAACCTTTTTAGAGCGCCACTAGATGTCGCTATAGATGTGAGTAATGAGAGAGGTGATTAACGAAATTTACGATCACTTTACGACCGTTATACTCTATTGAAAGTAAGTTTAGGTTAAAAAATTGATATTTAAATGATGAAAATGCAATATTATATCTAACAGGTTGTCTTCAACATTCAAAAACTGATCTAAACTGATTTTAATATTAAATCTAGGACGAGGTAACGAATTAAATGTCCAAAACATAAATCTGGTCCATTGCACTGGTCATTTTAATCATATACAAATGCGCAGGCCATTTTAATAATATTTTGATTTCATCTTCAGAATAATATGAAAGATTTGTCTCATAAGAGGAATCTAAAATAATTTTAGGCTCAAAAATGCTATTGCAGATTTATTTTCAAACATAAAATAAAGGAACGAATCTGACAAATTTTTGTTTTTCCCTTCTATAAAAATATTATCTGTTTAAGTCCATAAATTTAATCTCTCACTATGAAAGAAAAGCGGAAAAAGAAAGATTGCTTATTACATCGCTTTTATTAATAAATTATCATTTAGTTTGACAGAATTATAAAGTTTAAATAGTTTGACAAATAACTTTTGACATCGTAATTAAATTATATTACTAATTAATATGAGAACATAAATTATATTTCTAATATTCTTTAAAGAAAAATACAATTCTGTTCATTTAAATCTAGGATCAATGAACCGCATATTTTGTACGTCCCCAGACTGTTCTTTTTATTTTTGATTTAGCATTTAATCATTACTTTTCGAAGAAAAGTTCATGAATATTTATATATTATAAGCTGAGCAATCAAACAATGAATACATTATTTTAATGATCATTCATTTTCGGAGAACTAATAATATGAATGAATTAATTTGAATGTTTAAATTAATTAAAGATTTATAGTCCGTTTTGACATGAAAGCAGAAAAGTAAATGTTGTAACGAAACATTTTCCAATTTGTTAACATGAATAATTATGAAATAATTCTAAAATTTTATCAAGTCTGCAGACATAACATTTGAATAAAAATAGCGAATTTGCAACTCCAAAAAATAAATTACAAAATAAATTTCAGAGATACATACAGTCACGTGACACGAGGGTGAATAACAATTTTTCTCTCAAGGGCGTGCAAGGAAAGAAATTAAAAAACGGATGTCAGAAACCAGAACTCAAGTTTCAGTTATTTCTACAGCAAATATTATTTTCACTTTATCATTATAACAGCCGTTTTTATTAAATAAAAGTAACGTTTCGCTAGTGATTCAAAACGATTGTGACTTAAATTACCTCTTTCTGAATAGCATATCCCACAAAATGTTTAAGATTCCGACCTTGAACTAAACCCTACTATTATCTGGTCTAGTTAGTAAGGGGAGTGCGCAATAGAGAGGCTACAGTACAAAAGAAATGCTTCAGTGGATTTTAAAAATAAGGAATCAAAATAATAAAAAATATATAACAATAAGAATGCAGACAATTCAGGGTCTTTGGTTATTGGCTTGGGTTGGCAATCGATGATGAGGACTATAGGGACTTTGTGTGACAAACGATTAGGCAGATAATAGATCAAAGAATTTGAAGAAAAAACTGTCACATTAAAAAAAAAGTGGTGAGTACGTGACTTATTTGATAAATGACTCTTCTAATATTTGGAGAAATTTCATGGCGATTTATTTGTTAAGATATATTTTATTTATTACATGAAATGCCATAAGACTTTTTGCTGATGTAGCAATTTACTTTCTCTATACGAAATATAGAGAAAGTATGGTATTCGTCAAAAAATTCGAACTCGAGATTTTGACGAATCTCCGTGTTTCAGACCTCCCAGAGTTTGAAAAACACATTATTGGACTAGGTGTTTCCGCCAATATGTCTGATTGTCCATGAAAAAGATAACTCATAAACGCTTTGAGCTAGACGATTGAAATTTGGTATGTGAGCATCTATTCAAAGGAAACAAGTCTGTTTACATATAAGTTAAAACGATAGTTACAAAATAAAGAGAGGTAAATATATAATATTTGGTACATTTTAATATCCATAGTGTAGACCCCTATCAAATTTTGAGCGAAGTTCAACAACAGGTTGACCGTCCGTCGATCTGTACTTTCAAGAAAGTATTCCACCAATGGATGTTTAGAGTGTAAAATCTTTTTCTTCAATTCATTCTAACCCAGTGCTTAAATTTAATTGAAGCAAAAATAGAGATTCAACCTAAAGGAAAAGATTTTACCGGAAAGTTTTGGACAGAATTTCTTCTTATGGGACGTCTTAAAGGTTAAAAATCTGTTTATCGAAATGGAAAAGACGTATCTAGTCTAGACAGTAGCGCCTGATTCTCAATTTGTTAGATAGTACAAATTATAAAAAAGAGAAATTTCTCTCTCAAATGTTGAATGAGAAATGTACTTTCTTGACATTTCGATTGGAGGGCGAAATTTATGTAAGACCACATTTTCATTCTATGTCTTATGAAAAATTCGTCCAATAAAAATACGGGAAAAAGTCCAACAAACTCAATAAAGGATTACATAAAATTACGAATACGCAATAGCATAACGCAGATGATGCGTACACAAAACCGCACGTGCAGTAAACAGCAACACGCAAGCATCAACTCGTTACTAACAACCGCAACAGCACAAAGTGTTGGAGAGATCTCGCGCTCCATAGAGAGTATTCACTTGATTACTTACTTAGGCTCAACTCAACTACTCATTTTTGTTCTGTCTCATAGCATTTTATAGTGTCAACGGAGCTCGAAGAAGATTCTAAAAGGATATCGTATCTTCGCTCCTTATAGATATATAGCTAAAATTCTAATACTGTCTGGTAATTGCCGCCAAATCTATCACTAATGCCGGGTTAATAACCCGACATACATTCAGAATCCATTAGAGTTATTTGCTAAACTCCATTATTTATCATGAAACTAACTGCGCAGAAAATCAATATTATATTTCGGTGAAATAATTTTATTGAATGTATAAATAACAAAATCGATACTTACCTCTTTGGACACCATATTTTGCTCTAGCTCTTTCTAGCCCCGTGGGACCAAACTGTTTCCTTAACATGTTCACTCCTTCTTGTGTACCATACATAATGCTATAAAAATCTTCATATGAACGAATATTTTTTTCATCAGGAAGAGAGCTTCTTTCCAGACTAGTTTCTGCCATCCGAGCTCGGAGCTCGTTTAGCTTTGGAAGTGGGAGTAGTGGGAGATCTGGCTTTGTCATATTCTGTGAAAATAAGATGGTTTGATTTTTTTTAAATGTTAGATTAACGCTTTCATTATAACTAAATAATTAAAACAGAATAGTAAAAAACGAAGAGTAATATCAATATCGTCTTGAATTTTTAGTATCAGTTAACAGGTATTATTAAAAATTTTGTATATATATCTTTTTTTTAATTAAGAAGGAACGAGCTTAGAGTTCTTTAATAACAATTTTTATTTTTGATAATGTTACGGTAAAAGTGAAAAAAAATTGAAGGCGAGAAATCGTGAGAAAATAAAACTCAGAAGTTAAATTAAACCCAAGTCTGATTATTAGAAAATTATCACTTGAAGAATGTAAATAAATTAAAATTACTAAGCACACCCACACAAAGACAACGTGTTATTCGAAATAGTTTACTCAGACACTTTTGATGTCAATACGATGTCATGGAACTTGATTCCAATAGGAATGTTCATGCACACAATAAAAAGAACAGATATATGGCTATTCAAGTGACGTGATTTTAATATTTGTTACGGTTTGATACTTAATAATACTTTGTAGTAGAATTTGTAATAATTAAGTTACACATAAAAGATTTCATTGATAATTAACACAGCCATTACCTAGCCTGTGTACCAGCTAGTCACAAGAGATTCCTAGTACTAAAGAAACTATTTGATAACAGAGAATGGTTTCTTAATAGAAACTTTCATATCGTTTTCGTAATACAAATAAACACAAGTCGCTTTGTATGGCTTCCAAAGAATTCTTGATTACTAAAGAATTTTCAGGATCAGGTCTTTCATCCCCCCTCCCAAAAAAAGAAACCCCACCAGTAATGTATTTAGTTTTAAAAAGTATCTAACTTAAAATAATATTAATATTCTTTTAATAAGAAAAGAAATAATTCCTTATAATATCTTTTAACTTTCTTACAACTTCATTTTTCTAAGGAGGGAAAACCCCCACATTTCTTATAAAAGATATTTTGTTTATATTATAATTGAAATATATTCGTTTTCGTGAGGTGTAATAAACAATTATATTAATTATAATATAATTGTTTTACATGCGAATTTTACACCATAACACTCAATGTAATGAATACCCTAAGGATAACATTTCAATATAATTTATATTGACATATAAAGATACAAAAAAAGAGATAAAAATTCAACTTCATTTTTCAAACGCAGATGCATTCTATTGTAATAACATCAAACTGTCTCAATAAAGCAATTCTCTTTTGATGTCAGTTAAACTAATAATAAATGACATTAGAACAAAAAAATGGAAATTCTCTATTGGTTGGTGTGAATCCAAGCAATTGCTTTATTTTGAAACGTGCTTTATTAATGGACAGAAGAAACAATTATAATTAAATAGGAGTACAACAGCATCATTGAAATCCAATTTGTAAATAATAAAATTTACCGAAGATGGGCGATTTAAATTTAGAAGGAAAAAAAGAATAGAAATATATATATATATATAAACAAAAAAAGTGAAAAATATAAATGAACAAATGAAAAAAATAAGTAAATTAAAGAAATAAACAAACAGAAAAATAAATATATACAATGGCTCAGTCTAAGGTAGAGTCCATGAATCAGGAACAAAAGGCCTGATAGAGTTCTTTTTGCCTTTTTTTTCTTGTACTCACTAGATAGTAGCAAAAGTAGGAGTACAAGCAAAACCATTTAAAAGCTTTTTTTTAAATATTCATCTAATATCTAGAAATTTCCCTCAGATGTAGCATTTGATTGTTTCTTTGTTTTTGCATATGTATTTTAAAGATTGCTTCAGATAAAAAAAAATTAATAAAACATTACTGATGCTTAGTTTAGCACTTGCAAAAGGGAATTTTAATTTAATTGACATTTTGAACACAGTAATACAATATATATATATATATAATTAAAATTTTAGGAAGAACTTTCCAATTTTAATGAAATAACTTATAATATTATATATATTTCGCAATTGGTTTTTGTTTACTATATGAAAAATATATAAGAATTTTTGTCAATAAATGATATTAAAATGTATGTCCCCCCTTTATATATGGAATAGAGGTGGTACATAGGTGCAGAAGTGGTACACGAAATAGGTGCAACATTTCTAATAAATAAGAATTTTTTTAAAAATGCAATTGATTGGAAAAAAAAATTTTTAGTTTGGAAAATCGATGTGAATTGAGATTGATTGAGAACGTTATGTTTAAAAAAAGTATGAAGCTTTTTTTTAAACATAACGTTCATATCTTCCTCATCATAAATTTAAAATCCGATTGTTTTAATAGCAATTAACCTAATTATTAAAACGAAGGTTATCCATTTATAGACACATGTAAAAATATCAATTAGAGACCTCTTTTATCAACTGCATTCATGTCTTCATCTTTAAAACTATATTAGAATATTTTCGTGTTATATTATGCGTGCCTCTGTCATTATGATGTATTTCTAGATATAATTTAAGAAGATATTCTTTAATACACTGTTGCTAAGATCCTCATATTAAATACAGTCACATATTAAATTAATCAGAAATGTAGTTGGTGATAGTAGATAATGGAACTACACAATTTTGGAAGGAATTGACCAAATTCTTCAAAAGATAATGCAACAGTGTAATTCATAAATCCATTAGAAAACAAACAGACTGAATCATACACTGGAAATAATTTTCTTATGTACTAAAGCTGAAGATAAAATAATTTTGCATATCTAGATAACATCTACAATATTTCCAAGCAGTATCATATCTATAAATGAGAGAGAAATATTTTATAGTTGATTAATAGCGATTCATTGAAGAAGCAAGCATGCTACTCTAATGCCTACAACTTTTCAAGATATGGATTCGAATCCATTAGCTATCAAGTTTGAGAGTCCACAACTTTTTTTTAAGTAGCCCACTTAGTATTAAACACACGCTCTTTAAAAGATGCGTTTTAATAGTTCCGCTACAACGGATAACAAAAATGGTAAAGCAAAGGACCTCTTAAGGTCCACTCCTTGAAGGGTAAAGTGAAAGGCCCGTGAAGAGTTAAGGACGAGAAAGTTTTTTATTTTTTATTATTTTCCCCCCTTTCAGAGTAGATTCACGCTTCCGAAATCTATAAAAATGATAACACTTTCAGTCTTCCGTTTTAATGGACCGTCTACCTACTCAGCTCATGAATATAAAAATGGAAATCAACTTCGGAACTTTTTTTTTGTCTCTTGAAGGTGACAAAATGTTGGCGCGATGGCGATTTTATTAAAATATGGGAGTTCTTTTTCTCATCATTTTCTTTCAAGTGCTTTAAAGAGAAAATATTACAGCTCATTAAAAATGTTTTGTCTTCTTTATATTGTTAAGAAATAAACGCATTTCAGCGGATTTGTTTGGAAGATAATATTACACTGTATTTAAGCTGTTGGAATAATATAGTAGTTCTATTTTATTTTATTTCAATTTATGGTTTTAATACAAAATGCTCGAACTAAATCAGAATGTTTAAAATTATATTTTTGAAGATAACTATGCATTGTGTAATTTAAAAGTTCTTTTTATTTTTATTGACATTCATAATTTAAAATATTTTTGATTCCTTTTTTGCATAAATGAATAAAGAAGACAATGGGATGGCGTTTCCGCATTATCCAATAGACAAGAAAAATAACTTTTTAATGGAAATTTCAAACAAAAAAATTATGATGTCAATTTTTTCTAGTGCTTATGAAAGATTTTATTCATTAAAATGGTTAATTGACAAGTATTCTTTAATCGAATGTTTTGATGAAAAGATATAAAGAACAATTTGTCAGAAACACATGTATTTCATTTGCCTTTCTAATGAGAGCCATATGTCTCGCAGGAGTTTTAGGAAAGGCATTAAAAAACAAAATCATTAACAGTGCAAGCAATATTTAGTTTTTATAATGTATCAAATATTACGCAAAAAAGAAAAATTTATTGTAATATTACACATGACATCTAAGTAGATCTTAAAGCACAGTTTTTTTATAAACATTCATTTTTCTTTTCTAAACAATAGTTTTCCAATCAATAAAATTGAATTTTTTAAAATGTTATTCATTAAGCTAAAGATTTATATTCATTCATTTGACAAATTACTTGGGTAGGAGTTTTTAAATTTGCATAAGACAACGATTGAACCAATGAATAATCACAGAGTCAACAAAGATAGATAAACCCAAAAGGAAGCATATAATAAAAGTGTTTTATTTATCATTTGAAAAAACTTTCCATTTTTTTTCTTTTCAAAATACGCCAAAACTCGTTCATGTACCAAGAAAAAAAAATTCATGGGTTTAAAGCTTACTTAAACACCTTGGTTGGTTGAGTGGGTGAAACAATTTCGACAAAACCTTGAAACATCTCAAATGAAAAAATAAATAAATGAAAGAGGTCGTACCAATCATTCAAAGCACGTCACTCGTGTATAATTTAACCTAAAATAAAAATCAAAAGGTAACTTTTTATAAATAAGGTTTTATGAAATTATTATTATTATTGCTATTGCTTTCTTAGGAATTTAACATCAGTAATCGGAAGTTTGGCAGATAACTACGTTTTTCAGACATTATGACAATTTTTTAATTTAATATTCTTAATGTCTGAATTGGTTCCTTTATAAAACCGTTAGAATTTAGTACCTAAGTCTAAAAAAAATTAAAAAGTAAAAAATGGAAGAAAAAAAGTGGTTGGATATAAAGGATTTTCGATCCATAAATTTACCCATCCATTTTCAACTCCTTTCAAGATAAGAATCAGTATATATAAAAACATATTAACATTCTGTCATAAGGTTATCTAAGCATTCTGTTATATAGATACTATTTTTCCATTTGAAAATGAGCAAATTGTTTAGATATGCACACAATTTTTGTTCTTTTATGATGAGATAAAGGAGAGATAAAGTTGAGATAAAGGAGGGAACTGAAATATTCTCTACATGCATACAAATGAGATTAATGCATGCTTTCACATGACACCCAACAGGCGCACTGAACTCTGTTTGAAATCTAATACATTTCTAACAAGAGGACCCAGCGGGAGGGGTCGCTCTAAACTCGCATACTCTCTAACATAGGTGTTATTCTCCCATCCACCGGAAAAAAATATGTGGACCTTGGAAAAAGAAGAGGATGCTTTACAGTGCATTGGTGCACAATAGTTGGGAAATATCAAACTTTGGCACGAATTTAGCATTTTAATGATTCTATTGTATGATACTTGGCGAGATTTCCGGCGATTCATCCCTGGAATGTAATAAATAGTATCCGAGAATCAAATGAGTGATTTAGACACGATTGGAACCAAAATATGACACATTACTACAATTGCACTCATAAAATGACATACCTCATTTCATATATTAACTCACTGCGTTTTTGACATAGCATTTACACGCTTCTAAAGGTACAGAATCGACAAACATTCAACCCCTTGTTAGGTTTGTTTCAAAATTTGACAGATGTCTACACTATAGAGGCTAAATCTGTGTACCGAAATTTATCCATCTGGACATCCATTAACATATATTCGACAACCGAACGTTCAGATTTCCACTGAATCAATTTGCTGAAAATTCGATGGAAATCTATAGATTTGATATAAAGAAGGAAGATATGATATAAAAAAACCAAGTTTAATCCGTTTAGCTCAAAGTGCTTTTGATTTTTCTATGTCACACACAAATAAACTGATAGAAATTTTCCAAAAATGTGTTTTGGTAACTCAAGCAAGTCAAAAACATGAAGATTCGTCAAAAACTTGAGTTCAGATTTTTGACGATTATAATACTTTCTCTATACTTCATATACGAGAAAATAAAAAAGACGGACCGTTATGTGCAATCAGATTAAAGCCAAATGGCGTATCCAAATATTTGTTTAGGTTAGGAAGATTTTTAATCTTATACGCCAACGAATATGCCGAAAATGGCGTTTTTATAGCATATTATTTACAAATGTAACTATTTTTAATTTGCTTTATTCCACACATTTGAAAAAAAATTAATTTACGTGCTGACCTTCTGTGCATAAAAAAACTGCACTTGTAAATTTAATCATGAATTTGAACTATAGTGATTTTAATATGAAATGCTTCGTCCGAAACAATTGCTATGGTTTAAATTGTTACAGCTTTTTTTTTCATTTGATAATAATTAATTTTTTAATCTAGGAATAGACTTTTTAAAATAATGGTTAAACAAATGACTGTAAAGAAATTTTATCTCTTGAATATGAAAACTTAAGAATCATTATATTTATAAATATATTGAAAGTTATTTTTTCACTATACTTTAAAAAGTACGTAAATATAATCCAAAATTCTCTTATTTCAATAACAATTCAGCTGTTTTCCTGATCTTATAATGAATATTCCAAAATACATGATCAATGTAAAACTTTGCTCAATCACGTTAGGGAAAATTGTGATTTGGCTAAACTTGTTCTGTGAATGTTCAGAATTGTTTTTAGAAATTCAAACGAACAATACAAAACAACAAACTTTAACACACGTAAGTACTGTAAAAAATGACTTGAATATACGCAATTTATAAAAATGTTAGAAAGATATGCGTTCATTTTAATTTTAACTGTATGTATAAAAAAAGTATAATAAAAGATATTGGAGAATTTTATTCCCAACAGCTGCACATTGTCACTTCTTTATCAACAATTAGTCATCTTTGCTGACAGTTGGTTCACCGGGATTAATAGCTGCAAAAATTTTCATTTAAATATTTAGTGCAACTTGGTCTTAATGATTTTTTAACAAAATATTTTTAAAATTCGAGTTTTTCTAGACATATGATTCATGGTATTTCAGAAGTCTTATATCAATCTGTTCATTGTGGTATGCAGTTCCCTAATTTTCTGCCTATATCATCATACATTATCAATCATATCACAAAAAAGAGCTGCAGTGCTTAAAAATGCCTTAACCTTCTTTAAACTTAAACCGCATTTTTACAACTTTTCATCATTACTTGATTTAACTTTCATTGTAAGCACAACAGAATTTCAAATATTTTGTTAAAAATATTTCTCATACTGAAGTTAACACAACGTGTAAAAAGTAAGCCAAATCTTTATATCTTGAATGTGAAAGATAAGAAAAAAAAACTGGAGGAAATTTTAGTAACAACATTAAAAATAACAAAATATGTTGTTGTAAAAGTTATAAAATACATTTTAAATATTTTAATTGATTAAATATATATGGTAAAATTATTTTATATCATTTAAAAAATAAATTCTGAAATTTTCAGATAATGTAAAAACCATTTTTTGTTCTTTAATATTATTAAAAGCTATTGCAAAAAAAAAGAGAGAAATCTTCGCTTAATTTTTAATTCATTAAAGTTTCAAAAGAAAAATCTCTCCATGATGCCCAGTCTCATTCTTCAAAACATATGTGCTAAGTTTAGTAGCTCGGAGTCAAACGATCTGTCCTGTTGAGTGCAAACACGCATATACATATATATTCACAGTCATCGTTATTAGTAGTAGAGATAAGAGGTTATAAAACAATGATTATATGGGGAAAAAGAAATATGTCATATGCAAATCAATTGCGAATATTTGGCAATTAATCAAAATATATATTTTAGATGCTCTAGTACTATAAACAAGAATGAATAAAAGATTTATTCATTTATAATTACAATTATTGCTTTTAATTTCAAAAGCAATCATCCAGAATTTTCTCAACTTCACGTGCTTTGAATTCCTTTTATCTTCGTTCTTTTTTTTAAATAAACAATTTAATATACTGCTATTTTGTTAGGCTGATTCAATGGAAAGAAAAAAATTGGCAAATAACTTTACAGACAGTAATTAGTACAAAACGCTAGCAACTATTTTAATTTTTAATTATATTGATAAATTTTAAAGTTTGATACTATTTATTTAGGTCTCGTTTTGTAGCAAAACAAAGGCAATTTTGGTTCGGACATCGTAACTTTGAACTGCGGTCAGATGACAGATGATGATGACATTAGTTCTCACTCCAGGTTTCCAGGCCAGGCCGGCAGGAAGATATTTGGCCTCGGCTGATTTAATAATCAGCACTCTCGTTGGGAAGAAATCCATCGATGTAATTGGGTTTCAAGCCCTCACCATCATCCAATTCTCCCTCATCAAGTCCTTAGCACCAAGCCAGCGCTGTCCAGAAAATTTTTAAAAATGCATCAACAACATAGTGTACGCTCATGAAATCTATAACTATCGCCAAGAGTTATTAACAGAATTAAATAATAAGCTATTATTTCTTTCTATTGAAATCATATTAATTTGACGGCTTCTGTACCCACTTTCCCATGAACTTTCCTCCAGATTTGATTTTCCCTCAACAAACAGTGGAGCAGAAATAAGGAAATAGAGGTATGCAAAACAGCAGACCATAATGTGAGTTGATTATAGTTTCCTTATAAAAATCGATGCACCATTCTAATACTATAAAGGATTCAATCCTGTGTATTCTTCACTATTTCATTAAAAAATGGTTGTCATTTGATAAAATGTTTTATCTTCTACCATTTTGCATCAATTAATTTTAAAAAGATTTTATTTTGATATCCCTCGTTTTATTTAGTGTGAAAATAGGAAACAGTTTTAATTAATTACATTGTTCTAATTTACTGAATTTTATCCAAAACTGTCTATTGAAAACATTTAATTTGGTGTTATTAGTAGCTTTTGATTTGTTACCGTTTCAAAGTACACGTTTTCACCGAATAAAACACAATTTTCTAGAGGAATAGACTAAAGCAATTCAAGAGACAGAACCTGAAACTTCAAAACGCTAAGGATAAGAATCGAAATCATGCTATTTAGCCATAATTGATTTCAGAGTCATATTATTATTTAAGGGATAAAATAACCGAAAAAATATTGATTTTGATTTTCTTTTGTTCGTTTCTTTCATCTTCTCTATCTAATCATTGCTAAGTTGTTCTTTTATTATTTCAGAAATTATTTAGCAATTTATCCGTAGTGGCAACTAAAATTTATTTGCAAATAGAAATTTTAAACAATCAACGTAACAGTCAACTTAATGCTAAGGATATTTTCTATTTAAGAAAAGACCTTCAGATTTTATTGTATATATTTATCACTATGCATATGATAAAATTACGCATTCAATAAACATTAAATTCTATTGCTCTATTTATACGAAATAAAAAATGAGTACGAATTAATTGTCTTTTTTACATAATAAAAGTAAAAGATATATGTTAAATTTTTTTTAAAATAAATATTGAAATCTGTGGAAGATTTGTAATATATCTGAGTAATTATATAAATAAAATTTGAAGTAAAAATTTTCCTATTTGGAAAAACGGAAAACAATTCTAAAAACTGATGCTTTTTAAAGAAAAGTTTAATTTTATCTGAAGAGGCAGGCTAAAATAGTCTTTTTTTTCTTCTCAGGGTTATTCTATTTGAATTTTTTTAAGATACCTATCAAAATCCTTTCGAAAATAAATATAATAATAAAAAAATGTTGAGAAAATATTTTCGTATATTCTCAATGTTATTCTCAAATATTTGTTTTTCTTTCTTCGTTGAAGGATGTATTTCAAGTATTCAGGATTTAGTGCTGACAACTTTTCAAATTAATGATATATTATGAATGTTATCAATATGAAATTTCTATTTCTTTGTCATAATCTATTATGGTAATGGTCTTTTTAGCCTAAAAGTGCAATGTCGTACAATGCTCAGAAATGTTATCCATAAATCTCAGAGTCTGAACTTCGGCAAGGCATGAATTTGTCCATTGGAAGATAACAAGTTTACCTATGATTATCAGCTTAACGTCGTCGAGTCGAGGTTGCCACTCTTACTGTTTGACGTTGAAGAGTTGCCTTTTGCGTTTTGGACACAAACAAGGAGTAATATTCATTATTTTGTCTTATTATTCTGATTCCTCAGATCCTTAGAACCCAGGCACTTTAAAATACTTTCACTCTTTCCAAATTTCTGTTTCAAATATAGGAGAAATACCTGCCTATTTGACAGCTCCCAATGATATTTCATTTTCATAAACGGTTCACGAACAAAATGGGATTCAATTTAGCTGTTAAGAGTCCGTTGTATCTATTAAAATCAACTGTATAGAAACGAATTTCTTTCTTTCTGTTTTCAAGGTTACCCACAATAACGAACAAACACGCTCTTCGGGTATTGGCTATATCACATTTGACGAAAAGGAGATGCAGATGATCATCATGCACTGTCTGAATTAACTAGTATTTTAAAACTGAAAGATTTAATACTAGCATCACTTTATATTTAAAAATGTTTTTGGTTATATCATTCGCTTAGCAAAATTTGACTATCTTTTTTTTTTTTTTTTTTTTTTTTTAAATTTTGAGCTAAAACGAAGTTTACGTCCGTAGAATTAACATAAACTTTGTTGTGGTCTGACAGTTGGCTTAAAATACTAAAAGAAATTTTTCTTTTTATATAAAGGCAATGATGAAAGATAATGATTCTGTGGACACTACAATCATTAATCAAAGAACAGGCAAAGGAATCAAAAAGGGAAGAAAGAAAGAAAAAATCTTGACTTTTGTATAATAGATATGCATCTGGATTTGATAAGTGAAAAAACCAAGCAGTAACAATACTGCAAATAACATTATTTATACGAAGATTATTAATTTGTTCAATATAACAAAAAATTATATATCATTATTATAATGAGCAGAAAATGCATTTTCTTTAACTTATGAGTCAACCACATTTCAATGTAACGGCTCTAGTATTTTGGTAGGAATGTTTACTATGGAGTAACAAGATATAGATAGAAATTGCAATCATCGTTATAATTTATAATGAGAATAAATAAGCATTTTATATTCAAAAATGAAATAGCACAATATTTTACTTTTGAATTAGCATGTCGAAAGTAAATCAAATCGGAAAATTTTTAATTAAAGTATTCTTACGATACATATAAAGCGTGTTATTTTTTTTTTTTTTTTGACAGGTTATATATATATTTTTTTTGTTATGAAGTGACAATAATTTCAGGGCGTATCCGGAAAATAAACTGAAATCATTATTTTTATTAGGTAGAAAATATATCAAAGTAGGTGAATGAGGTCTAAAATAGGGTGTGGAACATTTAAGAACCTTTTATTTATTTTTTTCCTAAATTCTTGAGAATCAAATATTAAATGTTAAGATGAGTTTGCTAGTGGATGAACCGGAAGTAGATATAATCAGATACTTTAATGTAAATATTTGATTATATTGATTTTGTTTTGGTTTGAGAAATTAAAAATTTCAGTTTAGAAAATGCTTTTGTGTTGCATTCATTTCGATTTGTGCATATTTTTTATGTATAAGAAGCATCAACTTCAATTTCAGAAGATATTTAGAACTATATTAATACAAATTAGTTTCTATATTTGAAAAAAAATTAATATTAATTCACCTAACTGAGATGGAAAATGCTTCAGATCAAAGCTTCATAATATATTTCTTTTGTAATGCTTGTTATTAATCTTAATTTTTCCTGCATTTTATGCTAATAAATAAGTATCACAATAAATATTTTAATGGGAATTCACTTAAAGTAATTGAGTTAAAGGCTTTAGTAAAAATGCAAAGACTTAAATCAGTAAAAAAATGGCAAAATTTAGAATAAAACAATCTTAATCACGACAAATTGTTTTACTGTAGAGGAAAGCTAATGCTAAGAATTAATTAATGCTCATATTTTCGGAATAATTTTACTTGCCGTTAAAAAAGCAGTTAAATTCTTTAGTAAAGCAAACTCAATGTATATTCAATGGAACTAAAAGCTTGTTAAATATGAAGGATAGTAATTATATTCATTTGTACATTAAAAAAATTCGTCGTCTTCAGTCATTTAGCTCTTAAGAGGATATGGATGCTTACTGAATTCTCTCCGTTTATTTAAATACTAGCCGCCTTTGGCGACCAGCCGGTTCGCCAATCTTAATGTTCGTTAAAATTTTAATAATTAAATATTTTATGCAATTTCTACTTTAATAGCTTCTTCATCAAAATATTTTAAAACTTCAAATTTTGATTATCATATAATTCATTCATAATATTATAAAGGCCTTCAGTCATAACGTATTATGTATCTCTCTCATTTTCTGTTAGCACCCGTAGAATTTATGCTTTAAATTAAAGTGGAAAGAATTTATCTTCAATTAATATAATAATATATTTTACTGAAACAAAGCATTTTTTTATAATCTGATTACTGAAAATAGAGTCACTCAGCGTTTAAACTTTATGGGCACTAAAGAATATCTTTTTAAATGTATGTAATATCTCAAGAGTTGGTCAACAAAATTTTCTTAGATTCATTATGAGCAGATCGATTCATTAACAATGTTTAAATTTAAATGCATCAAACACTAAGAAAATAAAACGAATCGTTTAAAATAAACGGTTGAAAACAGGTTTTAAAAAAACTACTTAAAAAACGATGTACTTAAAACTATAAGCATATACAAAAAATATATAACATAAATACAATTTACTTACAAAAGCATGCAACTAACCCCCAAATAATTTAAATCATCCATTGATAACGTTGTCATGGCAACAATCAGAACAGAATGCGCATGCGTGAATTTTCTTCGCCGGTTACGTAACGCAAATACGTGATTTTTTCTACGCCAGTTGGGGTAACGCTATGCGGATTAGAAATTTCTAATTTCCTTTATTCTGTTTTATTTTAATTCAAAAGTACTTCAGAATGAATCTGAAAGATTGATTCATTAACAACGTTTAATTTTAAATGCATCAAACATTAAGAAAATAAACAGAACCGATTGAAATAATCCGCCGAAAAATTTTAACCCTAGCCTCATTACTGTTGGGAGAAAAAAACAACTGAAGCCTTTCTCGTTTGGCGCTGGGGATAATGGAAGATTTTTTTGGCGGGAAAGTTAGTTTTTAATTAATAATTAAAATTCTAATTAAAAATTCGAAAAAAGAAACCCCAGGTGCACATTCCCAACCTCCAAGGTATACATGTACCAAATTTGGTAGCTGTATGTCAAACGGTCTGGCCTGTAGAGCGCCAACACACACACACACACACACACACACATTGAGCTTTATTATAAGTATAGATAATACTTTCAATTGGATGTGCAAAACATTTTTGCGAATCACATTTGCAAGTGTAATGGAGGGTATTATAGGCTTCCATAACTTCATAAATCATTTATTTTTCAACAAAATGGTTTTATAAACACATTTTTGACGTAATGCACATATTCAAAATAATCGTCTCTGTGTTTCTTTCTTCTTTATAGAAAACTACAAATAGTGGTGAATAACAACGCCAGAACAATTATGTTTCACACTCCTTTCCTATTTTCACTTATAAATTTACAGAGGAGTTTCAATTACTTTAAGACTTTCAGATTTCAGAATTTCAGATTGTAAAAAAATCGGAAGGCTATGTCGTACAAGAGACGATTTTTAAAATTGCAAGCATACAACTGCTGTAATAAGCTTTGTCTCCATGAGAAATCGAAATTTGTCATGAATGTAAGTTATTATTTGTGTAAATGTTATCTTAGACACACACACAAAACGCTTAGAATTTTTTTTAAAAAATGAGGAGGTGCGATTGAACTGATTGATACACATCCACATAGTTCACATCAATGAAAACTCTTTCAAAAACATTCATTAATATTTGTTCATGACAAAAAATTCTTGCTTATCTGCTCTACGCCACGTCTGTAAAAGCACATTTTAGCCTGCTATTACAATTCGCGTAATCATTTCATATATTTGCTCTACACCTGGAAATTTACAAGCATTATTTTACACCAATTTACCAATCATATTACACCAATAATTTTTTTTGTCTTTATTTTAAAATGCACATACACCAATATTTAAAATGCAATCATACACCAGCAGTATGAAGTTACGATGATTTATTCACATCTAAAAGCAAAAACATGTCAAATCAAAGTAAATAAAAGTAATCATGCTTATTAAATAATGAGAATTAAAACAATAACTTTAAGCATTCTTTAAAACATTCTTTTTTTATTTTGTTTCTTCGTTACAGCGAAATGACAAGATTCACGAAAATTGTTGAAATTTTTGCTATTTTCTTGTTCAAGATAACAATGCCATTTTAGATATAAAAGAAGGAATTGCATCTTATTATTTCTTTTCATCGTTGATTGCTCATAATATTGATAAATAATGGCATAATCTGGTAAAAAAATGGAATAAAGCTTACAAAACTATCAGAAAGAATAAAGAATATTGGTAATTATTTGAATTCAACACCATGTCCATTTATCCGGTACACATTATCAGCAGCAGGATCAACAACCAATTGAGTATTTTTAAAAACAACATTATTGAATTCCTTTTAAAAATAAAGTCAGTACAATTTACAAAAATAAAAAATCTAAATTTGATAATAAATAGATCGATTTTTATAAAGAGTCTTAATTAAAAAAACAACACAAGATTATTATTATTATTATTTTTTTTGAAATTTCATACCAGTGACTTCCTATTTCTCGATTGTTTTTACAGTTTTCGATGATTTTTCTAATTAACATCACGATTTTATATTCTTCTGTTTGGTATTGTTCTCTTCATTAAAATAATTTTTTAGCCATCTATTATATTAAACATACTATTTGTAACTATTATATTATTACTATTAGAAGAAAAAGAAGGGTATAGGAGATACTTAAACTAGTTAAAGCGATTTTTTATCATTTGAATTAATTTCTACTAATAATTAATAACATCTTTAAGTATATAATACACATCTCCTGCCACGGGTGTTCTACATAGTTCTTTTACAAGACGATAAATTATGTACAAGATTAAAATAGGATTTACGCAAGATAGTTGTTTATTTATATGCACTCACAAGAATCTCACAAGTGATGTATTATCTAAAAGTACTTTAAATTGATTCAAAAGCTTTCGGAAGTTCCATGAGGTCAGTTTCTTATTTTACAGGATGCTACTTAGAGACCACTTTCTTTATCACGTTCATTATCTATTAGATAGTGGCTGTCATATCCATTTACGAAAAGCATAAAATTCTGAACGTTTAACTACTTAGGATTTCGTTTCATATGCCAACCAAATGTCTTTACAGAAATAGTGGCGTCTAGAGCTGTATCGCTCGATCCTGCGAAATAGCACAAATGTTGTTTCGAAAGAGAACGTCAATAGAGCTAAAAAAATTCTGTATACTACTGGAAGACATTTTCAAAACTACTGATGACAAAAAAATTATAATGTTTTTCAATCAGGTGCATTTTTAAAAAGCTTTTGCAAACGACGAAGATATTATTAAATCTTAAAGCAGCTAGTTATTTATATTAAATACAAGATGTTGAGACTATGTATAAACAAAAATAATGGTTTATAGCACGGGAATTCCATATTATAAAATATAAATTAAGATGATTAAAATGGGGAGCTTCTAATGTTGATATGAGGTTAAACTATTCCAGTATGAACAAGCAAAATTTTGTGAAAGCTCGAATAAAAGTTGCAGATTAACATTTATTTATCCGCAAATAACTATCCTTTTAAATAAAAAAGTAAGGTTAACTTTTAGTTTTAAAAAGACTCCATTTTTTAGAGTACTATAGAAGTTTAATATAATAATTCGAAATTTATGAATTTTTTAAAGCATAGCTGTTTAAAATAATTATTTATCATAAGTTTATATGTACACTTATGAGAAATTTTAAATCTATAAATACATTCTAATCTTTTACACTTTGCCAAAACTTGACCAAAGTGTCACCTCCTCCAGAATTTAATAGCTGAAATTCAAGAAATCAAGTCACTTTGTCATTAATGGATAAAAAAAAAAGTTTTCGTAACGAAATGCATAAAATCAATCGAAAAATCAAAATAATGATAACATATGCATTCTGTCTAATTTAGAAATATGTGTCACTTATGAAATTGGCCACAAAGAAGGTATCGAAGGAATTTATCGATCTAGGTAGGTCTCTTTATTAAGTACGGTCTATAGGCGCCGATGGGTACTTTGTCTTGAGGAATAAAATGATTAATTGTGGGTCGTTCACGTTGAGGACAGGATTCTTTCGGATACCTAGATAAAAAGTTCTTTTTTGAGAATCATTTGACGTCATTTCTACGTCATCTGTACTCAGAGGGAAAATTAAAAATCGAAACTTGTCCCAGACAAAAGGCCCGCCAAGAGATTCCCTCGGGATATTTTGAGATTCGACGATGTTTAAGAGAAGCTCGAAGACGTTTGCAAGTGCCTCTTTAAGATTTCTTTGTTTATAATTAGTTTGAACTCGATTTTTAAATAAACAAGGCCAGCAAATAGGGTCTGCCCCTGACAGATAAACTTCAGTAAACGACCGAATGAAAGTTGAATTTTGTTGCTTCGAATATTTGTTTTGTAAAGTTCAAGAAATAAAAAAGTAATTTGAATGAGCTTTTAAAACTTTTACTGATTAGGAAAAAAAATTGAAATTGGTACTATTTTTATCGAAAATTGTCAAACAAAGAATAGTTAAAAATTCTTTGAAACTCAGGACTAGAGAAATTCATTGCGAGAGAAGAAATATTAACTTTGAACAAAGTTACAGGAAAGCTTTATTGGTTTCACTTTTTTAATATGTAATGGCATCTTTGTGCAACAAGTTAAAAATAGCCCATGTTTAAATCTGCTATTAAGTTCAAGTAGCAATCAGTTAAAAGTTGTTTCGATAAGGGGTGGCTAGGATACTTGCATATTCTATAGAAAAATGCCGTATAAATGGGAAGGTGTACATGTATTTTGGTATGGTCAAATTCCCTCTCGCTGTTGAAGCAGGAGAGGCTTAAAGCTCATCCCCGATATCTAACCATATGATAACTGTCTCCAAATAGTCAATGTACTGCTTCCAGACAAAATATATACATAATAAATTAAACAAAACTAAAACTTTGCCAAAAGACCTATATATCTGGTTTTAATCTGGAAAAGTATGAAGGACTTTTAGGATTCATCTAAAATAAATTAAAAACAGCCTTTACTCACCATTATAGATTCAAATGACAATATAAGATATATATTCTAAATAGGATAGCAATGGTATTTACAAAGTGAAAACTCACCCTGCTTAAGTATTTGGGTTCATTGAATGATCATTTTGAGCTTCAATAAGTTAAACACATGTGATAGTGAAGGAACCGCCTCCACTGAATAGAACGAATAATGGAATAAAAAAATCTTTGTAATAATAGATTGTTTTTTTAAAGCTCAAAGAAATTATGATTTAAGCTATCATTATTCGTAAAAATCGAATGCATATATTCTTGGGAAGATATCTGGATATTCAGCGAGCCTAGGGCTGCTAAGCCAAGACAGGATTGCAAAAAAATCAATTAAAACATTTTATTTACCAAGTTGCCATATAAAATAAGCTTGTAAAAATATAAATTCTATGAATTGTTAAATATAAGGTTATACTATAATGTTTAATATTTACCAGGTTCTTATGTTTCTTTATATTTACTTAGTCACTAAATTAAACAGCAAACTTTTACAAAATTCAATATGGAGATGTCAATTTCCAAAAATTTTAATTGAGGTCTTGAAATGAGTCCTTAATATAACTTCTAAAACTCGGTAAATAATTATAATTCCGTATGAATAAAGCTTTTAGTTTTTAGGAATATGGTTACTATACCAAATGATATAAATATTTTTTCTCAAAGGCGCAAGATATATGAGCTTTGTTATTAAAACAAGGAACATTTGAATCAAATGTTGACTGTAGACACGGATAAGTGAATATTTCCTTTCATCTGAAATGGCCGACCTTTACTAATTTAATTAAAGTGAATTTTATTTATCTTTGAAAATTTGTTTCGTTTCTCATTTTTAGTTCGGCGAACATTTTCAAGGTCAAATTTTCCACAAATAAATCTAATTCCATGACGTTAACTTCCGCAATTTCGTTAAGTTGTTTACAAATGAAATCTCTTCCGTTTCCGTTTGTAAATAAATAAAAATTTGTTGGTCAATTATAAATTAGCTCAAAACTTAGATATGTCCATTATTTTAGTTTTAAGATATCTTTTAATCAAATCACAAATTCGTATTTTTTTTTTTTTTTTGAAAATTTTTGTCTAATCTTGACAATATTTTGTATATTGTCAAGCGGTGCTTTAGTGTTGATATTTCAACTTCAAGAACGAAGGATTAAAATATTTGTAAATTACCGAATGACTATTTCAATAATATTGTGTAAAATAATGGACATTGGATAGTCTATTGCCATAATAAATAATATATCAACGAAGACATCTTCATAAAATTAATATATTAAAGATTAACATAAAGTAAATCATTAATATATTTATCAAATTAAAAATATGCTGAAATTGAAACTAAATTGTTCATTTGTTTAAAAACGGGGGACCTTATAACGTTGACCGCCTTCGTTCCGCATAACTAGATCTATCTGCCACTGGTTATAGTATGTGTACAGTAAATGATGAAAAGCAGAATTCTTAAGAATAATTTTTAATACATATATTTTTCCTTTTCTCATTATGAACTATCTACTTACTAATACATAATTAGAACAACTCAGAGACATTATTTCAGATCGTAAAAAAATTAAGAATAAGTTGTTTTTTTTTATCTAAAAGAACTTTAGAAATTTTTGTCATTAATTAATAATAAATGTTTTGAAAGATAATATTTTTTTTTTGTTAACATGAATATTTCGCATGCGCAACTGCGAAATCTTTCAGAAACCATGCAAAAAAATTTTTGTATATCTCTCACAAGCCTACTTTGTATGGCGAAACTAAACCGGAAGATCATCCTGTTAGAGACTAGCTTCCTATAACACTTTCACGGACAAAATCTACAACGAGACAACAAAGACAGGACAGCTAACAAGACGTGTTCACGTCTTACCTCGTGATTTTGGATCTAAATAAAGAATAGATTTCTTTATTGTCTTCAAACGTCAGAAGTGAAACTCCGAGACAACTGCAGAATAGCAGAAACACCACGCGTGGGCTTTTCATGAATATTTATATTAGTAGCGAAGGGATGAAAACACAAAGACATTTTTGGCGGGAACTGCTTAGTTATTTACTTCCAGGAATTTAATTACACTTGCTACAAGGTCGAAAATCGCGTTTCCTTAAATTGCCAAGGTCAGGAGAAAATTTTATTACAATGTGGTCAAATAAATCACATCTAACCAAAGTTGTATTCTTCATTATTCAGTTAAAAATATTTTCCATAGAAATATTTATGAGCTAAATAAATATTTCCGAGATATAATTCAACGAATTTTATCGAATCGAATAAAACGAATCGTTTAAAACAAGTTTTGGCGGATCATAAATATGTAAATAAATTCATATTTTCACTTCTGGTATTTATTGCTATTATTTTATTTCTTTAAATGCATCCGTTCATTTTAAAATTTAAATTTATTTCCTCATTTTATTCTTGCTACGTTTTAAGATTCATGCGACTTTATTTAAAATAGAAAGACACAATCGCTTCAGGATTTAGAAGAAGAATGAAATTCTATTTTTTTTTCAAATCGACTTAATTTGACTAAAAAACAATTTTTAGTATTAACAATAATAAATAATTTGAATGATTAGAATGTGAGTAGTTGCGAACGGTTTGAATGAATCGCATGGTAGGTAAATTGCCAGATTTCAGTTATGCAATAGCCAACAATGCATATGCTTGCGCCAAGGCAAATCTTATAGTTATAGAATTCTAATCCTAAGCGAGGCATGATTGGTAATGATTTGGATGTTTTTATTGCCAAATTATCTAGAAAATACCACTGGCCTGCGGAAAGTTTCGGGGAATGGAAAGTGAGAATTTTAAAGGAAATTAAAATAATTAAACCATTCCAATCTAAACTCTAAAATTTTCAAAAATCTTATTTTCTCACAAGTTAACAGGATCAAAAGGGTTTGCAATAATAAAAATTCTTATATTGAAGCATCAAATATCCTCCTTAAAAATTTAATTAAAAATGATTTTCCTAGAAATTACTGTAATGTCAATTTTTTAATTAAACAAGGTATGGTTTGGGATTAATCTTTTGGCTTAAATAAAAATAGAAATTTACTTGCATATTGGATCACTCAATAGATGGCGCTGGGTGCCTACCTCTGTTTACATAATTTACCGTTAACTTTCAAAAACAGGAAATCACAATCGATTGTTTAAAGTTTCGTTCACTGTTGGATGGTATGTCTTGGCCTTTTCGTTTTTAATTTTAATTTTAATTTTAATGCTGTTTTTGTTTTTATTGTTATTGTTTTTATTGTATTTTTACTTTGTGGTTTTTTTCTAATTTGTTATTTTGTATTTCCTTTCTGTTAAAATGGTATATTTCTTGAGCATAATTTCGGGGGATTTTCGGGTCACGAGGAATCATTGTTAGACTTAATGTCTGTATGTCCTCACAGAAAAAATCCCTTTATTTGAATCCCTGCCTGAGGGTGACCCTTGAAAAAGTCTTCAGGCCGGATTCTTTTTTAATATTTTTTAATAATTTTTTTGGTTTAATTTTTATTTGGTTTTTGTTTTTCCTATTAACTTGATTCTAATACTTTTGTATCAATTCATCTGTGTTTTAGAAGTAGCTGCAATTGCGCTCTCTAAATACTATGAAGTTCCTTTTTGGTTTTAGTTTAAATAGGTAATAAATTTTAGTTGCGATTTCGAAACTGTTTTGTTTCGTTTTCAAACTTTTTCTTACTTTAGATTGGTTATATATATATATATATATATATATATATTTGAATATTCTTACTTTTTTATCACACATTTAAAAACATTATATTTAATTGATTATTAAATGTATCATAAAATCTCAACGTTGTTACCGGAAACAAAGTTTTGACCTAAAAAAAAGAAGTTAAAATATTAATATTTGGAAAAAAGTAAAGATTTTTTAAAAATGAAAAATTTATTTAAATGAAAAGATGATAAAAACTTGTACAAGTTAATTAACAACATTTATCAAATATTTAAATTTTGACATTTAAGTGGTTAATTAATTTTTTTAAAAAAAGTTGTTGAAGGGTACAATGTTTTAAAGGCTAATATGAAGTCTTTCTTGAGTTTTATCTCGTTCATCAGACATCTGGATTCCACACGATCGGCCATGACATTAGCACATATGATACGCTCTTCAATCAGAGAATAATCGAAATGACCGCCACTTCGATCATTAACATCAAGATCAGATCACTATCGGCTACTAGAAACAAACTTGGGTCACTAACCGTAAATTGGCAGGAACGTGTGGATCTGCCAGAAAACGGAAACGAAATGAAAGACTTATTCATCATTATCATTCGTGGAAACTGAGTCGTAGATTAGGGAAGCATAGGCCTGTTACTGACGGAATTATCATCACTTTTTTTATCAGTCCTTTTAATTAAGCAAATGATTATGAGGTCATCAGCATAGATTGCATAATTCCATAATTTACTCCCATTTCCGAGAAAAGTATCTACTTTAGCTTCCGTCATGACAAACTGATTCTTTTAATCATTATGTCTGTAATTTGTTAAATTAATTAAATGAAAATTGTAGAAAATTAATGAAGTAAACGAAAATCAATAATTAAGTAAAGAAAGTATTGATATAATCAAGCGTGTTAATTTATAAATACAAACTTGATTCTTTTAGTACTAAAATTTAACTTTCGTAAAAAGTAAACTTTAGAGGAACATTTTCTAATATTTAAAAGCTATGTTCAGTGAGATATTTATGAAGAGCAATATAGTTCAAATAGAAATTTGAAATTAAACTTAAGGACATAGCAGGAAATCTAGAAGAAAATAAGAGGTAAATTAAGTTTAGAAGGTAGAAAAGTCTAAAAAAAACCCTTTTAATTGAGTTTTGAAAATTCTATATAAACAACTGTGCCAAGAATTTAATAAAATAAATTTCAAAAAAATTATCTGAAAATTCAAAAAATTTATTTTTTGAATTTTTATATAAAAGGACAACTTGAATCCTGCTTTTATTTATCGCTTAACATCAAACACTAGGGCTCAATACAATTTTTTTAAAGTCTAAATTATGCAGGAGTTATCTTATGTGTCTAAGTTAATTGAATTATTTTAATGCCTTATCCAGTTATTTTATTCATATTAGTGATTTCTAAGTAACTTGCGAAAATTAAAGAGATTAATGTACTGAAAATTGATTTTCACTCCATAATTTCGTCTATTTTTAACATGATTTATGTTACGGAAAAGGACATATTTCCTTTCTTTATTTTGAAATCACTTAAATGCACGTGGAATAAAGTTGAATAAATTGAAAAAAATAATTAAATAAAAATAAAGGAACAGAAATATTTATTAATAACATAATATAAAAATAGTCAGCCTTAGAAAAATTCAGAAGCTGAGCGTGTTTTAATTCTTTTAAATATATTTGATTATAATTATTTATTTACATCTCGCTATACAAATCATTTTAAATATTTTACAACAAATGCTGAATTATGCGATATCAATAATTTATGGTTGCTTCATTATGCAACATTTATTACTTCATTATAAAATGTTTGCCTAGTATTGAAAAGAATTTGGAAATATTAATTTAGATGATAAGGTGTTCTGCCTGCCAGCTACACTAAACAATTTTTAAAATCTGAAATCTTCACTGTTTAAGCTAAAAAATTTTAACAAATATTCCAATAACTAAAATTTTAATTAAAAAAAAATTTCATTTTAACTCACAAAACAGAAGAAAAAATCTACATATTTTATTTACTAAAGTATTGATTTAATAACTTCATACTTCTGTATAATATAGAAGTGAAATAGTTTCTAGTCCTTAGAGAAAATGCATGGATGGATAAGCAAGTATGAAAAGGATGGTTTAAAAATGATCTGAACAATCAAAAAATTTTCAAATGATCTTCAGAGAGAAAATTTCTCATATATAATTGTTAATAACAGATTTTAGAATGATAGTAAATTCCTGATTTGGAATTAGGAGTTGCTGTCTTTGCGAAGAGTCAGCAAATTGGTGTAAAAGAGCATACATTAATACGAAAATGTTTCTGAGTGCGTTTTATTTTTAATGAACAGCCAGTGTAAACAAATGTAATTTAACGAAGTTTCTGTATTAATAATCTTCCTGATTTCCTTTTCTTTTAAAAAAGTCAGTCATTTTTTGTATTAAAAACACCTTTTTTTTTATAAACTTTTATAGCATTTCCGGATAAAAAATGCAATTAATTGGCAGCTTATTTTAATTTATATTTTTGATTGTATGCAGTATGTTAAGAAGTTTATTAATACGTGTGCTTAATCCAGTTCAATACTTATTAACAACAGTAATTTTTAATACAAAATCAAATAAATTAATAATAAATCAAATCAAACCAAATCAGCATTTTCTAACATTCAGCAGGGAATTTCTTTATTATCACAAACGTTACAAAGTCACTTCCTTAATACTATAAATGTTGCCAAATTCAAGGGTTGTTATGACACAGGAATATTAAGTCATGGAATACATGGTCTCTCTCAAGATAAATTTATGATTTTCACACTATCTTTCAGTTTTAGAAGCATTCTCTGATAAATGAAATCATGTAAGTTACAGCCTATATATTTCCCTCTAAGAAATACATAAGAATTAATCGAAGTAGAAATTCGAGACACACCACCATGCACTTTAGCTTATCCCCCTTCCCCCATTCTCAGAAAATGCAATATCTCATTCCCTATCTGCACATACACGTGGGTGTGTATATTTAGTCTCCTTAGGTGCAAGTGACGAAAACGGAACAATATCTCGATTATTTTTCGTCTGGGCCCCTTGAGAAATATCATTGCTAAGTGGATACGACATGGGGTGGAATATCCTGTTAATGGAAAATAATAACAATAAAAAAAACTGCATGATGTATAGTTTGTAAAAACGAGAAACCTTTAATCTTTTTAGTGAGACCTCACATTGAGACATTTATACAGTACGTTAGCGCCAGGCACTCACTTTCTGTACAACATACAGTAATCTATTTTCTCCGACACCTCTGACATTAGAAGCGTGTGATCTGTTTTTATCGCCCTAAAAGTCACCTGTCGCCAAAACGCGCCAAGTTGTCATCGGAAAAGAAGAAATTTAGGTTGTGTTGGGTTATATTTTATCGCTTGTCATTTATTTCAATTCACTTCGTTCTCGCTTTTTTACGATGTTTTACTTGGACAGATTAGTTCAGAAACCTTCGCCAGAAGTCGCACATTTGTTTGTTTGTTTTTTCCCTCATATTTCATCGTATTTTTCTGCTGAATAGATTTTTTATTTTATTTGCAAATAGAAATGATGGATGCGTTGCTACAAGTTTTGAATATTAAGAGCGAGGAATGATAGTTTTAACAGAACTTACTAACCATAAATTATCATAAGTGAGGTAGCTAGCTATGGTGGAATGAAATGGGAATGCTTCAAAATCAAAATATTGAATAATATTTTTTTAAATAATCAATAAAATAAATTAAATAATCAATCTTATAATTTATATAATTTTTTTTATCATTATCATTTAAAATGAATTACCTGGTAATAAAAAAAGTTATATAATAATAAAGCAATATTGCTATCTTTCGCAGTTTTCTATGTAAAAATTGAAAGAATATTTTTTTATGTTTAAATAGTATATAAGTTTATAACAAATATAAGAATATAAGTTTTATACAAACCACATTTCTCGAAATGAGTAAAATTTGAAATGAAGCATACAACATATTTTGTTTGTTATATGAGATATGTAAATAAAAGAATTAAGATTTAAAAAAAAACATTTTCTTGATTCATTATAAAACATTTTTTTCATCTTTTGAAGTGATAGATGTTGAATTTGAAAGAATTATTCCAAGTCATTTATATGAATCTTCATTCATTTGTTTCTAATATTTTGTATGTTTTTTTCCAGTTTGAAAAATTACTATTCATGGTATTTTCATACGGAATTCTAGAAACAATGGTTGAATGAATGAATGAAACAAATGAATTTAAAGATGACTCAACCTGATTTGATAAACTCCCAATCTAAATTTATTCCAGGAAATGATGTAAAACGAATTATTAGCTGCAATCTAATATCGAAATATTGCATACATTCAGGTGGTTGTCAAAATAATGGAAACACCTTAGATTTATAAAGAATCCTTTATTAGTATGGTGTAGGATCGTCTTTGGCATATAATACAGCTTATATTTGCCTAGGAATCAATTCATACAAGTGTTGAATAATGTTTAGAGGAATATTGTACCATTCTTCCTGGAGATATTATGAAAGTTCTGGGAGAGACATCGGTGGAGGATATGGATTCCGTGTGGAACGCTCTAAAATAGGCCATAATGGTTCAATTATATGGAGGTCGGATGACTGAGCGAGCCAAGGCAGATGTTTAACTTCATCCTCGTGTTCATCAAACCATGACTGGACAAGTCTCGAGGCATTGATAGGTACATTTTCATCCTGGAAAATTCCATCTCTTGTAGGAAACAAAGTTTGAATCATAGGATAGACTTGGTAGGCTAAAATTTCTCCATACTTCACCCCAGTGATTCTTCCTTTCAGGGTTACATTTGGTCCAGCAGAAAAGCACGACATGGCTGTCCATGTCATGATAGATCTACCTCCATGCTTGACAGTTGGAAAGAGACGATCACGATCTTGTGTGTGCAGGTGGCCTCCAAACGTGCACCCGTCTTGTTGTAGGGAAAAGTGTGAAATACGATTCGTCAGATCTTATTACTTTCTTCCACTTATAAATCGACCAGGGTTTATGAGTATGACACCATTGTAGATGACGTTTACAGTTAACATCTGTGACAAGTGAGTTGGGAATTGCTGCTCTGCCATAAATGTTCTGTTTATGAAGGTGCCTTCTAACTGTAATCACTGACACTGCAGAATTCAGATGGGTATTGAGCTCTGTGGTCACTTTTGCTGAAGTTGTTCGCTTTTTAGGCATTACAAACCGCTTCAATACCCGTCGGTCTCTTTCACTGGGCTTCTCTTTCTGGCCACTATTTTTGTTTGCCGACTTAATCTTGCCGCGCTATGTATGCTGTCATGACTTTAGACACCGTACCTCTAGAAACGCCTAAAAGTTGGGATGTTTCTGTCACACTTGCTCCATCAAGACGGGCTCCTACAATGTGGCCTCTTTGAAAATCTGACAAGTCCGATATTTTACACTTTTGAAAAAATTCCAAGAATTACAAAATTTTAATAAAGCTAACATATACCACCAGAATATATACATTGCTATTTATAAAGAAAACTGGTAATAATTATTATATTTTAATGCTTACGAAGTGCATTCAAAAATGTCACTGCTTATTCATAGGTGTTTCCATTATTCTGATAACCACCTATACGTTATTCTTTGGAGGCCTGCAAGTTATTAAAATTTTTCTTTGTTGATTTTTTATTTTAATATATGTTCTTAAAAAATTACCTTACAATAAAAAAGACAAATTATTTCAAGTAAAAAGCTTCTCAATGACTTTTATTTTTAGTTATCAACAAACATATATAGAAATTATATTTTATTAATTGTTAAAAGATTAATATCAAATTCTAAAGATGCAAGGATGTAGTCATATATGAGCAAAAAATATAAGCAGCATTATGATAAACGATGCATCTTAGCAAAGAAATTATCATCTGTAAGAAAATATAGATATGCTCATCTTTTTTTATTTTAAATCTTCTTTATAAATGTTTTTGTATCATCTATTCATATATGGCTTTTTTTTTTTTCAAATTTTATATGCAATAAAGGTTTTTAGTGAATCTAAATTTATTATTTTAGTCTAAGAGATGCTGAAATTGTAATTTAAACTTTATCAACAAAAAATGTACTCATATTGCATATAAATATATTTATAAGATTCATAAATTACAATGGCAAAAATATATACAAGGAGTTTCAAAATTATAAAATTTTAACATTATTTTTTGTTATTCAGTTTTTTTTTTTCTCCTCAATTATATATATGTCATAGCATATCATATTCTAATCCAAATAGCACAAGATGTTCTAAAATGTTGCTATAATGTCTTTTTGATAGATGCAACATTCATTTGATTAAACTCGTAAAATTGACTTACAATACCTATTTACTAATATTAAATGTACAATTTAGGTCATATATTTTTGGCAAAGGAATATCTTTTTAATATATATGATATCAAAGCTGCGGAATATAAAACTGGTTTCCACATTTAACGTTGCTTAATGATGTGACAAATTAATTGGATTATGTTATGTACTAAATTATTGCAATGAAATTTAACATTAGATTGCAAGTTTTATGTTATTTAATGATGTGTCAAATGAACGGGAGGAGAAATTAAACTGATTCCTTTGTGAATCCCTATATTTGCTGTTGAGGTGGAACAAGACGTAACCGGTCGTGATAAAATAAGCCAATTATCCAGAACTTTATGTCGAGTCGCTTGTTAGTAATGTCATCACGTAATATGATAAAAACCACTTGCAAGGTACACATCATAATTTAGAATTCTTATCACGGGAAGCTTTAAGTAATGAGTTTTTAATATCAACGGAAAATTATTACTGAGTTTTTTTCTTCCCTGACATCTTGGGAAGTTTCTCAAAAGTGTAGAGATGATTTAGAAACGCGTCTCACATTTTAATTAGACTCTAAATACCATTCTTCTAATCAATGAATGTATTTTTAAAATAAAGAAAAAATTTCATTTACGATTAGTTTTTTTTTCTAAAATAACGGTACATGAAGAGAGATCTTTCATAATTTTTTTTTGGCTTTGTTTAATAAGGCATTTCATTATTAAGACATTTTCGAAGATTTATTCATATAAGATTATGAATATTTGCTTTTCTAAATTTATTATTTATTTAAAAAATTTATAAATGGACTATTTTTTGAGAAATGAACTTATAGAAATTTTAGTAAGAGAATGTATTTAGCAATTCCCTGTTCCCCGTATGTAAATATGGAAAATTATAAATAAATTTGAAAAATTGTTCATAAAAATTATTAATATTATTGTCAACTGAGTTATGGCTAAATCAAAATTAAAACAATATATATGAATTTATTTGGAAAATTCCTGCCATACTTTCTGTAAAATTAAAGACCATGCTGTATTTTTTTTAAATAATTGGGGAAAGTAGGGCGCCATCATTAATGTTCTGAAATTCTGAATATTAAAGAGACATTTGCAATCTGATTACATGACGATATTTCTTTCAAGTTGATATAAACTGCACAAACCAAACCAGAAATGCTTTATATCCGAAGTGCTGAAACGAGTGCAAAACAATTACAACCGATCAGAAAGAATTTTACCTGTTCTAGCACATTACGAATATACTCCTGCATTGCCGTTCAATACTATAGTTTCGTCTCTTATTTATCTTTTGACTTTTGTTGACCTTATTTGCACTGTTTTAATATTTGTGAAATTCCTGAGCAAAATTTACATTTTTACGAATTACAATAAGAGATATAATAGAATAGAGATGATGTAATTTAAAGCAAATGTGGATGTGTTTATACTGATTTAATTAAGTTTATAAATAAGTCACTGCAAAAATACTATTTATTTATTTATAGGATTAATTTTGAAGGAACTTCTACTTTTATATCAATTTCTAGAAAAAATTAGTCGATAAACAATTGATTACTTTGTAGAAAAATTGAAAAGTGCCAAAGAATTACCACGAAATACGTCTCAGCCTATATGTAGCTAAATACTATAGTCTTTTAACATTAATTTGAATTCCAGATATTTTACAAATTTAAATATTTGGACTAAAGCTCTAGAGAAAATCTGGATAGCATCGTCAAGATTAGACAATTAAAAAAAATAATTTATATAATAATTCTACTTCAGGTTCCTTCAAAAACCTCAGTGAGAACTCATGGAAGGGTGCATCGCAATATACAAATAAAGCAGAAACAGGACGTAATTTCTACACCAATCTTATAAAGACTGTCAGCTTTACGATCTTCAAATGCTATGTCAAAACTGAACCAAAGTGACCTCTTATATTTAACCCGCGAGCACTCGCACCCATTTTCGAACACGAGAACTCGCGCCGGGTATCTCATACCCTAATTCATTTCTGCTATTTAAATATTAATTAATACTGTTTATAAGCAAACCTTAGGTAGTTAAATATTACAAAACAATGCATTTAAGAATTTAAGTGAATTTAATAATAATTACTTACATGTTTAGAGACAATGTTTACAAATTACATACTGATGCTCTACACCGAGACTCCTTTCACATTTTTGGCACATAAACCTTGATTTTCTGTCTTTATTACATGGACAAAATGCACATCGTTTATAGTTTCCTTTGAGCTTTTTTGCAGGTGGTTCACTATTAGTAAATCCCAATTCCTTAGAAGTGCTTGGATTTGTTATTATTCCTTGAGGCTTACGGTTTCTATGTTGTTCTGAAAGAGCGAGTCCCAGTGTTTTCAGAAGCGACATTTTTTGAATAAGGTGTATTACCTGGAAGCTTGCTAATTATGTTCCTTGAAGGCTTCCTAACATTTTGCCGATATTTTGTCTTTTCCCATTTTGTTACTTTATCTTTACCTATATAACAATCTGTTGTTGACAGTGAACATTCATCTTCTATTTCTGTCTAAATTTCAGTGGAAGAATCGTGATCGCTGCAGTATTCTTCATCCTCAGAGGCAACACTATCGTCAGATAACGGTTCATCGTCACTAGAAAGTTTCTATAAGATGTCGTAACTATTCACTTTCTTCCTCGTAATTCATATAGCGCGTCATACTGCACTAAACTAAGAGACAGAAATGGAAACGTTTGACGAACACGAGGACTCGCATGGGTATGACATGCCCTCAACCCCTCTTTCTCAAAATCTATTTTTAGAACAGAACTGGTTTTTCCCCTAATGAAAGAATGTGGCCTTGGATGCAGCTACATGAAATTCTGGCCTAATCCGAAAAACAGGAAGCAACAAAAACACTGAATGAAAATGGATCGGGCATGTCATACCCGGTGCGAGTGCTCGCGGGTTAAGCTATGCACATTTATGTATGTGGACATGAAACGGAAAAAACAAAATTTGACCTTTATGATGAAAAAATATCTAACAATGCGATAATAACGAAATATGAAATGATTGAGGGTTGAATTAAACCACACAAACGATTAAACTATAGAGGATTTTTAAAAAAATACAACATTAGTACGAAATAAGAAGTAAAGATATAGAAAAAAAGATAAATCATCATTGGGCATTTTTTGAAAGAGAATTGATTTTATTATTAGCAAGTTGTGCTAACGGAATAAAATTATCAAGTTGAAAGCAAGGGTACTGTAAAGTGTTAAATCATATTTAATTGTTCGAGGGATATCCAGAAACTAAGTTCTGTTTTTAATTTTTACAGGAGGCGTTGTGTTCATGATTTCACATATGCACGTGCTTTTGCTGATTTAGTAGCAGTAAAAGTCATTTTTTAAAGCTCTGAATACTGCATCGGCAGTATGTTAAGCATTTAAAATGTTTAAAAAAATGTGCAGATCCCGCTGCATGCGAGTTACATTCTGACATCCGCTTTCTTAATGCTATGAGCACAAAAAAAATGAAATTCAGAAACAAATTTGCAAAATTAACGAACAAGAAGCGATGAATGATTCGACAGTAAGGAGATGGGTGTGAAGTTTCAATGAAAGACGTGAAATTGTACATGATGAAGAAGAAAGTGAGACGGGATGTATTATTAAAGATTATTAGTTTACAGAAATTGAACAGAAGATTAAGGAGAATCAAAGATCGGGAATTACATGCCAATACATACAATGCATTTCCATCGAATTTCTCGTTTACTTCTCCATCACTGAAAGCGGCACCTTTCTCCGACAAGGGCATCCTAAAGCTCTAGTCTTACTAACAAAAATGATTAACAATGGTGGCAACTATGTTGGAAAATAGTCCAGGCATTTTATTTATACAAGCATTTCCTTATACAAGCATTTCAATATGGTTCCCTTTTTTGTAATTTCTTCACGGTATTTTAGTTTCATTAATTTATTTATACCATTAAAATAAAAATGCTGAAAAATCAAATATTTTCCATTTAATTACATTTGCAAATGTGTGCTGTTTAAATGTACTTTTTTTGTTACAAATGTATTTTCACCCTTCATTGTATCAACAACAGGAAGTAAGAATTCAAATCCTTCAGAAATGAAAATTCTAGAAAATTATTTATCATTTAAAAGACGAGTTTATCACATTTCTTTGCTTTCTAAAACTTACTGAAAATATCAACAATATTCTCTCATAAAATCATTTAGTAAAGCACCATTTCATATGTTTCTCACTTACACATCCTTTCATCACTGCCTCGATTAAATCGTAATCATTGAAATGATAAACAACTCCATTGATGAGATGCAAAAGGGGTACAGAGAGAGGTCACTTTTGAGAAGCATGCGAATTGCGATAATGATATCGTGACTTGGGAATAATTTACAATGGATGAATTAATAGCAAGCAAACCGTCTGGAGTTAATTAAAGAGAGGAGAAAAACAATATGAAGGAATTAATCCCATTATTTTTTGAAAGATGCAATGACTCCTTTAAAAAAACCATTAATTTATTTGCCAAAAATTAAATTTGCTTTAAAAATTATTTATTTAGAAACATTAATGAAAAAAATTTAGAGAGCTCAATTCGATTCATAAGGCTTAAAAGATAATTAACCCATTAGAAGATGATTAAAACAGTTTTTTTTTAAATAGAATACCTACCAAAATGCACAAAAATAATGAATAATAAATAACCACGATATATAACAAAAATATGCTTTTTTATATCGTGTTATCTTTACCAAGGTCATAATAAATATTTCATTGTAAAACTTAGTTAAGGTTATCAATATTAATAATATATAACAATATAGGAAGAGTACAAAAACTTTAAAATTATACCATATTTTTGAACAATGCATAAACATTACTATACAGTGAAAATTAGACAATGTGTTCGGTTATATGACATAAATTTGTATAATTTAGATAAAGGAAAATAATTGACGTCATTTAGCCAATATCACCAACGAGTCGATATTTAGCTTTTCATTACCTTGAGTTAAAGAACAAAAAAAAAATTGAATGTTTTAATTTTAATTATTGGCTAGGAAATAAGCAATATGAATATAATTACCCGGAAAATTTTTATACTCAATTCCATGTCTTGAAAAATAGCATTTTCAAATAACAAGTTTGCTCATTTGTGTTGAAAAGAGAAAAAAAATTCATGGCAAAATGCGTTTAAATTACAAAAAAAATAAAAAAATAAATCGTGTTCAATAATTCTTAACATTTAAAAATATGTTTTAAATTTTAAAAAAATACTTATATTTTCTGTTTATTTTTAAACATATGCTCACATTCCAATTAAAGGATTTAAAGGAATCTTAAAAAATATGTTTTGTTTGAAAATTTTGAAAATTTAAAATTTTTATAAAAATATTTTTTTATATTAAATTTTTGAAATGTGAAAATTTTTATAAAAATATAATGCATTGAAAATATAGCCATAGAAAGTAAAATAAAATTGTCTTAGTATGTAGATTTAGGGCCTAAAAGAAGATGCCAGGTAATTTTTTTCCCCTAAGATGCATAGCTTCTTGGAATCGCAGCTAAATTCAAACTATCTGGACTGTATCCAAAAGAAATATCAACAAACCAAGAAGGGTATTTACATTTTCTTATCCATGTCTTTTTTTTTTGAAATTTTAAAATATATCATTATTATACATTTTATTCGTTACATTAACACACATTCGTTATATTAATTTTTCATATTCATTACAATAATGCATAAATTAAATAAAAATTCTCTGAAAACACAGTTTAATGACTTGTTAAAGCATAAAAAAACTGCTTCTAAAACAGAATTGAATTATAGAGAATATTAGGAAATATATAATATATTCAAAGTATGAAACCTTGAAAATTTTAAATTAGTAATTAGTGTTCCATTGAGTGTCATTAATATTCAAGTTTTAAAAAAAGTTTATAATTTCATGATATTGAATACATAATATAAAATTAATTGTAAGAAACCGAGAATTTTTTGAACAGAAAGTTACCTAAATATATTGTTGATATAAAATTCTAAAACTCTCTGACTGATTTATGTGAATCACTTTCGAAACATGATGAAACAAATTATTGAAAAAAATAGATTAAATTATTCATTTCTTCTAAGACAAGTTTCAAAATCTCGAAGCCTGTTGAAAAAAGGCCTCGTTTAGTTTCCAAGATGTCTTATACTGTCAAATGTCAGCTTAGCTACTGATTGGACTGATCAAAGTTTATGAGCAGCAGAGGGTTAAATAAATAGAAAATCAAAGCCGAATTTTGTCTTTTAGAATACGCAGAAAATAAAAGTAGCGTGTCTGGGTGAAACTGAAACTCGGAGATCATGTTTGAAACAGCAGATCACGCCGAAAACGGAAGTTTTCTATTTATTTTTATAGCTACTCCCAGCGCTCCTTCAAGTAGCAATTATCTCAGCAGGTCATCAGACACACATTAAAAGCCAGACAAACCTGTCTCTATTGACAGTTCTGAAATTCAAACACGGCACAAGAAGTGGCATAACAAGGTTTCGTGATAAATGATTGCTGCGATGAGGCTGAAGGGTTCTTTCTTTTCTTTTCTTTTTTCATTCTTTTTAATTTTTTTTTATTTTTACCCTTTCTACTAGCAATGATTTTCACACAAAACGAACGGAGTTGCATATTTTTTTTTTTTTTTTCCTACGGAAACTGAATATCAATTATACTTTGTATCAATTATACTTATACTAATGTCAGGTTGTTTTTATAAGCAATTTTCGATCTAAGTATTTTGTTAACCTTAAAGGATAAAACTTATCATTCGACCTTTATATATCAGAGATTTTTCAACATGATAATTCACTTCCCTATAAACATATTAATTAATTTTTTTTTCTTGAATTTCAGTATTAAAAAATCGATTATATGCATAACTGAATGGTTATTAATTTCTAGAAAATAATTTAATTCCTTTTTTATTGACATTGAATTCATATCTTTTAGTATTCATTGCGATTTAAAAGTAATTATACAATATCCATTTTTACTTAATAGCTTTATTTTATTCATTTGCGTTTGCAATCTATTAATCATTTATAATTAATTTTCCATCCTATTTTTTTATTGTTCCTTTATACTAAATATGAATTCATTGCGTACTTCTGATTTTGTAAAATAGATTATTTACGCTATCTTTAAACTATTGCGCCAAACCTATGCTATCTAACATAAAATTATGACGCCAACTCTATGCCATCCGCCATTATATTACGGTGCTAAAGATATACTATCATCAAGTTATGACGCCAAATTTACATTTCTTCATATTATATATATATATATATATATATATATATATATATATATAATATGAAGAAAGTGTGTGTGTGTGTGTGTGTGTGTGTGTGTGTGTGAGCGTGCGTGCGTGCGTGCGTGCGTTATGGTAAATATAATTAATTCGGTGAATGTCTATAATTACCGGTGCTTATTCACAATCACCCCTAAAATTGGCAAATGTCATAAATTATTGAATATTTATCAAATTTACCGGTTAATTCATAAAATACCCAACTCGTAAAGAGGAAGTGTAATAAAAGTCCATAATTTTACGAAAATTTGTACAATTTACGCAGCTGCATGGCTTTTAGCATGATGACGTACATAATAAAGAAACTTTTACTACATTATATTATTACTATATCTGATGCTATTATACATTATATCTTTTCTAATATATCTAAGAGCATAGTACAAATGTTTAGTCTTAGATTACAGTTTTAATTAAAAGTTTACAGTTTTAATTTAAAATATTATTCTAAGTTTCAATAGCCATCATGACGTTTTTTAAACTCATAACAACGAAATTTTTAATATTATTTAGAAACATTAATTTTTTTTTAATTAGGACTTCGTTACTCCACAAAATAATCTTAATTTATTACATCCCCCAGCTAAGAGTTGGATATTTTAGCCGATAAATTTGATAAATATTCAATAATTTATCACATTTACCAGTTTTAGTGGTGATTATGAATCATCACAGATAATTACACGTAATCACCAGATTATTTACCGTTATATATATATATATATATATATATATATATATATATATATATATATATGTATGTATGTATGTATGTAGTATAACTGAAGATTTTTGCAACCTATTTACTTATTCTGAAGAGAGAAAAAATACGTATCCATACAAATACTGCCTTTTTTATAAGGATTTGTGTGCATCTAAATTTGGACTTTTTGTCAGAGGTATATGAAAACAAGCCGATAGCAAAAGTAATTGGTACAGAGCTCCCACGCAAAATTGTCATCATTGCGTTATAATGTTTACTGGGAACCTAATAGCGGTAACGATCAATTTCGAGTCCATAGTTAAGGTTTTTTTTTTCTTTTCTATTCCTTTCGTTGACCTAAAAACCGCATTCAGATTCTTGATTTTCACACTTGCTTTTAAAAGTTAGAATTAATTACAGTAAAAAAACAGAAAATTTGAAAAAAAAAAAGAAAAGAGGAATTTTAATAATAAAAGATAAATATTTTCCACACAATAAAATGGTGTTAGTATTAATTTTTTTGCTAATTTTCTCTTCAATATTTCTAGGTTTGTGTATAAAATTTCGTTTGACTCCAAATTGATAATTTGTCTAGAGACTATTCGATACATATATTTCAAAACATTTGAAAGGATCTTATTAAAATCCCGTTTCACTGAAAACTTAAAACCCTTTTTTTGAATGCTATTCACAAAAATATGTAAACAGCAAATAATATATCTTGCATATTATTTAACTGATCCTTTGTTATAGCTTGGGAATATTTTTAATTACATACAAGCATCCTTAAATGCATTGCAAGAAATTCGCAATAACTTTGAGGCGCTGGTTCAATGTAAGATTCGTTAATAGGATATAAACACTTTTAAAACATTAGATGGTTCAAATTTTTTAAGACACGAATTTCGTGTACCCTTTTACACTATAATAGCATCATATTAAAGTTAAACACTAATTTAGCCACCAGAAGTAAAAATTAAACCGTACCGCAATAATAAAAATACCGAATTACTTGATGGTACAACTATTATAAAAAAGGAAAATGAATTTCCAAAATAACTGAACTGCTACATCAAAATATTTCTTTCCTCTATATCTAGAGAAGCATGGATACTTAAAATTTCATTCCCCTTTCAGTATTATTCCGTCTCATCTCGAGACACTCTGATTTACTTTTAAGGCAAAGTTTTGGCTTCAAGTCTAATGGATTCCAAGTTCAAAAAGCATTCCAATTATATGTATCTGATATATAATTGGTATGAACTTGGCTTGAAGCATGTTCAATCTGAATTTGGGAATCAAACATGTTCCTACTCAGCTTGAACAGAAGTTTGGCTTGGCTCAGATGACGTTCTCATTTGACCACTGTCCAGAATTAGTCCACTGCCCAGATTCCTCACAATATATCTATCCTTTAGGTTTGAAACGGAAAATCACTCTAACTTAACCCATGCGATATATATATAGATTAAAATCTAGATTACATACTGTAGGGGGAAAAAATCAACAGCTTTTCGTTACACAAATTTTGATGAAGAAACTGAAATTACTTTCTCTCCTTTGAAACAATTGAACGCCAGATTCTCGGATTTCCCACGTTTATTCAATCAGCTATTGGTGTTGCCTAAACCCAATAAAAATCAACCTGTCTGTGGAAAGAGAAATGGCTATATATAACAGGAAAGCAAAATGATCAGTCAATGACAAGTTGCGAGACAGGTGTTTTAACTGGAAGGAAGACGATGAAACCACCTTTGCTTACAGAAGTACAGTATAAATTTATGCAAAGAAAAAGTTCAACAGTAGCTGTCGCGCCTGTATAGGAGGGGCTAAGTAGAATAAAACAAGAATATTTGACATCATGGGTTTCCGAAGAGGACCATAAATCAAATATTCGATGATCTGAAAAGCCCAAAATCCGATTTTTAAATGCTGTTTTGAGAATTCAAACTTCCAAAATCTATCTATTAAAAGAAGTTTCTGTGACAAAAATAAAGTGTTTGTTATGATACGTTCCTCAAGTATAATTGTAAGAACATTCTTATTTGTTAGTATTCAGATATAAATCTACTAGAATATCCTTTATCGCGTTATGACTTGTTACTGAACTGGCTAAGTAAGATTTTTAAGATTTTTTCCCAACTATTCTGCAAGTGAGGGCGAAGACCCGGTTTAAAACGTTATTTTCTAGAAACTACACTTTGTCATTGCTTATTTACATATAAGACAATGGGAGTATCTCAAATGTTGTGATAGCTTAAGCCAAAGTAGAATTTATCAGTGTGGCAGGCGCCACTGACAAGTTTTGCCGGGAGCTGGAAATGAGCCATGGTGCAATACAGACAAAGAAGTCAACGTTCTGACTTTTATACTCAGAAATTAATAGTAAAAATGTAATTGTTTCAATTGCGAAATGTTTTCAATTGCGAATTTAATTAATTCTAAAAATAGTTATGCTTTACAAGGATAATTTTTTTTTGCTATTGTTCTGTTTTATGATCAACTTTATAAGAGGCTTTTCAATTTTTTTTGTAAAAAAAAATTTGAGGGGATTTTTTATCGTTTTTTACATACACTGTTATAAATTTATCGTCTGATAAATGACATTGAATAAATGCGATGTGATATTTTAGTTACCCGAAATAAAATAATGAATATAGTGAGAAAATATTTTGTTTCCTATTAATCTCTAGCAATTAAATGTTTCTTCATTATAAATTTTTTTAAACATATAATGGCTTCCAAAGAAAAGGAAATAAAAAAAGGAAAGGGTGAAAAACGAAAAACACAAGATTTCTGAAAGTGTGTATATCAGAATTGGTTTATCTTCAATTTCCGAAATGTTTATTTTAAGAACATACAAAATTCATATTTCGGATTTTCTGTTAGATAATATATGGCCAATTCACTAACATTTACTTGGCTTGCATACACATTTAGGGAAAATAAGAAACTGTAAAATAATGTATAGCTCACATATTTGGCATAAATTATCAATTTACTAATATAAATACATATGCATATGTTAAAAAAGTGAAAATGGTATTGCTAAATTCCATTAAAAATAAAAAAACAACAACAACTTATATTTATAATAGTTTCTAATATGCATATATTACTATAATAGTTTTTTTCTTCATTGTTTCCAAAAAAGCCTCCAAAATACTTAAAATAATACTTTGTTTATTTATAAAAACTATGTTCTGCGACTAAATTAATTTTTCTTCATTACATAAAAATGTCAAATTATTAAATTTTTATAAAACCCATAAATAATTTGAAATACTTAATAATATTAACACAATTATAATGATTAGAAGCCTATATTATAATTGGAGAATCCATTATCGGCTGAGTTTTAAATCTTTAACTGATCAGTACTGATGTTGAAGCTCTGTCAGATGTGAATCTGTAAATTAATCGAAGGAGGAATAAATCTTCATTTCATTTGTCAAAATCAAAAAGCCTTCTTCCCTTTACTTTCATACAATTAAAACTTTTAATAAAAGACACAAAAAACTCTTGTATATAATATAAAAACTCTTTGCATATAAGCAAAATTAAAATTCTATTCGGATTGTCTTTTTTATAGTGCAATAAAAACATCTGTTTTATAACAGAATTTAAATATATATATTTAATGTATGTATTAAGTCTAATCTTAAGATACAAAAATTGCCTGTTAATAACAGAAATTTTATAAAAAGTATTTAATTATATCCAATAAATGTATAAAATTACAAAAATGATCAATTACTTACTTGTACAGTAGCATTAACTTGACTAATTTCTTTTGAATATTCCTCCAAGGACTTCAACAGCTCTAACCGTTTCTGATCTCTTTTTGATAAAAGATTCGAGCTGTCCTGTGTGATGTCCGGCATCGCGAAGGACAGTCCGCATCCCAGGAGAACAGAGAACACAAAGATCCTCAAGGTAAACATCCGGCACCATTCCATACAGAGAAAGGAGGAATCAATGTTCCGGCCATAAAATCCGGCAGCAGTATTCGCGGCAGCAAGTGTTCGGGATCGTCCGGCCGTGCATGGGGAGAAGAGCGAAGCACTCACCTATTTCTAGGCTGGGTAGCGAAAGAGTCGTTCGTGAATCGCAGCATCTTGGCAAGTGAGTTTTCCGGAGGGAAGGAAAAAAAAATGATAAATAAGTGAACGATAGAAGTTTTGATCACGGGCTGTCGGGGTTACCAGTTTCGTAACTCGGCGAAAACCTGTGGGCTTTGGCGATCTTTTAACTTTTTTTAACTGCCCGCTTTCTACTTATTACTTTTTTGTAAAAGAAGTAGAGAGAAAGTACTGTTGTCATCGAAAATCTCATACTCGAAATTTTGACGAATCTCCACGTTTTACACCTCCCGAGTTTGAAAAACATATTTTGGAAAAATATCTATTTATTTGCAACAAAGATAATTCAAAAACACTTTGAGCTAGACGGATGAAATTTAGAATACGGCCTTTTACAGCAAATATGTAGATTTTTATCAAATTTTGGGCAAAAATCTATTCAGAAGAAGTAAGCCTTTTGAATACAAATTAACATGATAATTACAAAATGAAGAGAGCTAGATGGATAAAATTCGGTACACGGATTTAACATCTATAGTGCAGACACGTACTAAGGTTTGAACCAAATATAACAAAATGTCGAATGTCTGTCAGTCTGAAGTTTCAGGGGCATGTAAATGCAATAACTTAGAAATATCGAACTTGGTATGTGATTTTGTGACTGTAATTATAATTCTGTGTAAAATTTTGGTTTCAATCGGGCGGAAAAATGCATCTACAATACAAATTCACCTCTATTAGGGAATACGAGAAAGTTTTGCGGAGACCCTTCCACCTGGCCCTTAAACTAAATATCCCGTTGGATATATATTGAAAACAACAAAAAAATTGGTATCTAGATTTTTATAAATTCCAACTGAACTTTTGAGCAAAGTAATGCTCAAAAGTTCAATACGTATCCTCCAATCAAAAAATCATTTTTGGAATTATGTCTATATGTCTGTCCCTATGTATATGAACATATTGACTCAAAATGGAATGAGATAGACAAATGAAATTTAGTAATTAATACACGTAACGAAGCTTAATAGCTAAGAATCTTGTTTTACATTAAAAATAGATATTTACAGAAACTGTATATCAAGTTAACGTTTATGGTAATAATCATAGTTTTTTTGCTACTGTTTTCCAATTTTATGTATATGGAAAAGCAATTACATACTCGAAATTTTTCAGTATGTTACAAAAATCTTATGAAGAAAGAGGAAAAGTTTAAAAAGACTTTCTAAAAATACAAAAAGATTAATTCTGAATTCATTTTAGCTATTGTATTTATTTACTCACTAGATGTAAGTTTGATTTTTTTCATAATTATAGATATCTCTCTTACATCTGCATTAACACTCTTTTTAATGAATGGATTAAAAAATAATTATTTCTACTGCTATCATATTCAAAGTTAAAGTGAATATTAAAATACGATGGAAACGCTAAAGAAATATCAAGAAATCAAACTGAATGAATAATTTTTTTGATTTTTTTATATAATTTTGTGGCATTGGTGGAATGTAACTCAGGATAGAGTGATGCCAAAAGAAATAAAATATGACTTCCATTATCTCAAAACAATTATAATTAATAATTGAATTTTAAAATTTTCAGAAGTTTATCAGTATTGAATTGGTAGATCTTAATGATCGTTTTATATGTTAGTTTCCTATAAGTCTGGTACTCTGATTTGAAATTTCGCCCCAATGTAAACTACTTCCGCGCTTGCGTGCTGTTCTGAAGAACCTGTTTCCGAATAATAGATTTATAAAATGGGAAATAAAGAAAACATTTAAAATAATAAGCAGAAAGTGAAAGGTAGCAAAAATGATAAACCGGAATGTAATTGTAAAACAAATACAAAAAAATACACTTAAGAAAAGGAAATTCAAAATAAAATACTGATCAGGAAGAAAAATATTGGAAGATCAATCATTTTTGAATTAACCTATAATTGAGAAAACGTTTTTCAGTCTCGCAGGTGCATTTCTTTCTATTTATTTATCATTCGAGCATGCGCAAATATCAATATCCAAGCAGAAGGCTGTGATTGCAAATAATTTTTATCTTTTTATCTTTAAAACTAGGACAACATAACAGTTATCAAATGTCAATAAATATTATCAGAAACAATTGCTGATGAGAAAGTTACTTTAAAAAAACATAATTGCTAGTTAAGCTGAAATCTCACGGGAGGAATCAGATCTATGAATAACTCATTACCTTTAGAATAGATTAATATCACTATAACTGTAATCATAATAATTATTAATAGCAGAATTTTTACAGCTTTGCAATGATTTTGTCTATTATACAATTTTTACTTCAAATTATACTGTTTAAATTTTAGTAGGTTAAAACTAAATAATTTAATACCTCTGCTATTAATGAAGTAGACTACCTAAAGCAAATAAATTCAAATTTACATTAATGAAAGATATTAAATATCAATTAAAATATTAAGGCGGTAGTAAGTTTGAAAATTTAAGATTTTGTATTTTTTGAAAATAAGACAAACTAATCAAAAAATAGTTTTCTGAATAATCTCTTCCCAGTCAAAAGGTGTGAACCAGTAAAAAGTATAGTCTCATTTCTTTTAATTTAGAAAAAGATCAATATAATAATAATAAAAAAAAACATTTTCAAGCATACAAAAATAATCATAAAAAGTTTAATGCAATATATATCTTTCTTTTTTTTAACGTAATGAGTTTAAATTAAGAGAAGTTTCATTTTTCAAATACAAAAGCACATTTAAATATGCATTTCTTATATTCAAAACACAATACAATAATTTTTACATTTTTTATCAGATCAATTAATTTCAGTTCCGAGAGAAGAATTGAAAATTAATTTTAAGTAGTTTCTTAACAATTTTAATATCATTTTACGATTTGTTGGTTAAACCCTTGACATGAATCCAAATATTCTTAATAACTAATCACCTTCGGCGACTAGCTGTTAGCTTAAAGCAAATAATTTGACATGCCAAATAATTTGATGAACTTTACTGTGTCACAACAAAAAGGATTTGAATTGGCTCTCTGTGCTTGTAAAACTAGCAAAATTACATGGAAAATAGATTTGGCACAAACGGCCCAGTTGTTGAGGCTGAAGAATCTGTCAAAGTTTTGATCCGAGATATCTCTTGAAAATTAAGTGTGACAGGAACAAGCAGCCATTGGTGGTGCATTTAATAATCATTAATTTTTATACGGAACAAAAAATGATGTAATCGTTATAGTGGTTGTGACTGGGGGTTTTGCTGAGATTTCTGTCCGTACAGAATGTACTATGAAGGCATGCTTTGCAATTTCTCTCAAAAATAAAGGTGATGACGGACATGCAGGCGTTAATGCCTTTTCTGGGTCGTGGGCTTTCAAATATAATAAAAATTGGAGAACCAATTTAGGATATTTCGGGTGACATATTTTTTTGTTTGGCCTCAAACTAGATATATCATTATTATCAAAACAGATATTTTAAATAAATAGATATATCCTTATTTTATAAAATTTTGAATTTGAAACGATATTTACTAAAGTAATTTCATTTCCCTTTCATAATGGTGAGAAAATAAGGAAAATTGTCGATAATTAATTTTATTATTTGTTCTTACAAAATTGGGATTTTTACAAATGCAAGATATCTTTTATATACTACATAATATCATTTTAATTTGTTTATTTAAATTTAGCACAAAACTGAAATCCTGAACAGCGTTCATGAGAAAATTTGAAATAACATTTGAAACCAATTTTAATCTTTATTTTCTCAGACTTGGTATTTGTATTGAAATGATGCCAAAGTAGTCAAATTTATTTTCTTATTGATTGTTTTTTTTATTTAATAACTTTCTCTATCATCACTCAATTTACTTCTTGATTTTATTTAATAGATAAATAATGTATCTGAGAATAGTTAATTTTAAATGAAAACTTATTTATTAAAATAAAATTATTGACACAATTGATGCTTTGCTCCTAATTAATGTTAAGCGAGAAAAGCAATGTTATAATTAAAACCATAAATCAGTATTGAAATATTACAAAAAAAATCAGAGGAATTTTTGAAATTATACTTTTGATACGAAATTTTTCTCTAATATCTTTTCTCGATTATTTGTATTTGTTTTCTTTTCCTCTAGAAAACTTTCAAAATCATCAAAATTACGACAGGACGACTTCAAATCAAACAGGGTTTAAAATCTGTTTAATAAAACTGACGAGAAAAACTAATTGGCACATCTTGATTGATTTGCGACACCTGAACGAAATCAGTTAACTGAATCAGATGCCTAAAGATTTATTTAAAGCCTGAAAGGGGAAGCAACACAATTAGTAATTACCGAATCTACAGGGTTATCACATAACGTTATTTCCATTATGTTATGATTTTTTTAGAAATTTTAGAGAATTTTTGGATATTGATATTTAATAATGATCGCTAGGAGACATTTAAATATGAATATTAGTCTTCAACATATTTTCCCGATTACTTGACGAATCTATTCTGCGGGTCAATATAGCAACTTATAGAACTGTGCTATATATTTCCTTAACAGTAGGCAAATGTTACTGGCAGAGATTAAGCATATGATCTTATAAATTACTACAGCAATTCTCTCATCACCAGTATGTCCCATTTTGTAGTTCACCTCGGTAGTGGGTACATTATTATTTGGACAATCTTTCTTTTCTAAAACCTTCTGCGAAAGTGGCAGATTTAGGAGAGATGGGCTGAGGATCTTGGCCTGTATATTTATGAAAGGATGTTTTTATCAAATCAAAGGAAATATGAAGAATTGGGCTATCAGAAATTGGTTTCTGACGTCTCAGCGATGCAAATTTGTAGGCTTTTATGCTACAGAAATTGTAAATGAACTCATTTTAAATGATGGCAATAGCTGATTGTTTCAAATCCGAAGCTGGCTATTGCACTGTTTCCTTAGTAACAAATGACACAGGAGTCATTTGATTCTGCATGTAAATTCAATAGAATAAATATGGGAAATACTAGGTATATGTGCTACCTGTCTTCCCTTCTTTTCAAGTGATTCAAGGGATGGAGATATATCTTCTGAAGGATCGGGACAATAGACCGAAATCTTTCATTAATTCCTTATAAACTCCTAGTCTCAGAGTTGTTCAATGTTTCGATCAAGCAGAAATCAAAGAAAGAAAGGGAGAGGAAAGGAAATCCCTATTAAAGTTATTATTTTTCACTAAATCACATTCATTTTTTTTATTTCTGTTAGATAAAAGGTATTTGATTTTTTCTTGTTTTCGTTATGTATGACCTTTTCCCATTTTATTTCTTAAATCCTATCAACTATCGAAAATTTCGTTTTAAAATATATATATATATATATATGGAATTTTTTTGTGTTTTTAAGAAGTAAAGGTAAATTAAAGCTACATATTTAAAAAAGTTCTAAATTTTTAAACATTAAAGAATTATATTTGTTTTTTAAACATATTTCATCAGATAAATTTTAATATTGGTAATATCCATACTTAATTTTCTACTCATATTAGAGAACATTTCATGATTTTTGATCTGCGAAATCTGAGTAGAAACAGTGAGAAATGAAGAAAAGACCATAATTCCTTTTTTATTATATGCTAGCCGAATGTCACCTGAAAATCTGGAATAAGTAACGTTTTAACGTTTTTTGTGAAAAAAAATATTCACTGATTGTGTTATATACGTGGGAAGTTTTCGAACTATCCAACCTATTATATAAATGAAAGATTATGTCCCATGAAAAAACAAATTCGTGGAATATTTAATACTTCGAAGAACATTTTCGGCACTTTGATCTTGTTTTTGCGATCATGTAACTGTTTTGATTCTTGCTTTATATTGATATTATTTATTATTCAGTTTTTTGTAAAAATAAGTGACGATTTGTGAACCAAAATAAATTATTACTCTAAACAACCAGTTCTCCAATCTATATTTCTCAACTACTAAATATGCTTCAAAAATTAAATTTTATATTTTGTTATATTTCTGCACTTGAAGTCTGATGTAAATTTTCTTTTCAAATGTCAATGAAAAAATAAGCAATATTAGTTGATTAAATTAATAGCTCGAAATATTTTTTGATATTACCTTCATAATTATCGAAATTTTATGCAATTCTGTTGGGAAGTACAAATTTTACATCATTTTGAAATTTTAAATTAATTGTTAAAATTATAAAATTACAACGGTTTTAACTGTCCTCATTTTTATCGGTTTTAATTGAATGAATAATCTTAATGCCATTTATTTACAAGCCGATTTATTGAAGCACTTCAACTTCAAATTTAATTTACGATTAAATAATATGATTTAATCTTGATTGTAGAGACTCCTTGACAGGCAATCAAATCGCAGTTATTAATTCGATATTTTTTCCCGTTACTGCGTAACATTTTTCAATTTAACGGGCAGCTGATAAAGTGGTGAAGCCAAGGTAGTAAACTTCCTTGACAAATCATTTGTCCGAGATTGTTTGTGCTGAGATAAGCTGGACGGAACCTCTTATTTAGTAACATTAATTGAAAATTAACTTCAGATGAAAACTGGAACGTGCACTTTGCAGCATAAAACTTTTTATCGTTTTCTCATCCTCTGGGTTATTTCCAAAGCGCAATAATAAGTTGATTTATTAACTTATTTATATCAAAAGAATTTAAACTAAATACAGCTGTATAAATGATCCTTAGGGCGAATGAAATAATAATCAGAAAATAGCACATAATAAAAATAGTACAAATTGATTGTATTTTAATTCATTCATGTGTAAATGAATTTCACGAGTTAATTTCTAACAACTGTCATAGGACAGCAAAACTGTTTCATTCTGTTGATTCATCTTCAACTGTCTTTCCATTGTTTTGTTTTTTATCAATTTACTTTCTTGTTTAAATAGCAGTTTTTGATTGTGCTGATATATTTACGTGTTCAAAAATTGCATTATAAAACAAGAGAGCTGGCAAGAAGTTACCAAGAAGAAATAAGTTATGAAATAATGCAACTAGTATTGCAGTTCAATAGTTGTTAATTTTCATTTCATCTTTTCAGGTTAGATACTTAAAAAAAAAATAGTCTTTTTCTTTTAAAGTAACCCAATCTTTGTCATCCAAGAATATAAATTAACATCATGAATACACTCATATTTATAAAAGGCTTAATAGAACTCGGATAAACGAAAATCAGAAATAACAATTTAAGCAAATTCATATAGCTCCAGCTTGAAAGCAAAAAAAAAATATATTATTTTATGCTGAATTGTCCTGTAATTAATGGTAATTCTAAAAGGCAGTATGTGGAAGATTACGAGTTATCGAATCGTACCTAATATCGCAATTAGAGATTGCAATATCGGTAGACCGGGATACCGAATACCGGTATTTTGAGCCATTTGTACAGTTTTGTAATACCGGTATTCACCAGTTTAAATACCGTTTTTTCGGTATTTACTAGAAATTTTTAAAATTGTCTCCGCTATATATTCAGGGATCGCAAACATAGCAAAATAATATACGTTTTTGTTTTTATGTATCCCTAACAGGAGAAATTAATTAGCTAATTAATGGCTTAATTAATTGCTTAAATCTAAATATTTTATATTTTTGATTTAACTTATGATTGGCTATGTTAGAAATAGCATAGTGTGACAGTTGGAAACAAAGCTCACATTTAGTACATAACGTATTTTATGATTCATATTTAGTTATTTAAATACTTCTCTTCAAGCAAAACAACAGCTATTTCTGTGAGGTTAGATTATGTGGATGACACCTAGGGTGGTTCATTTCCTTCTCATTTGCAGACTTCATCACCGGCATTACGACATCAGTTTTAAGGTGCATTAAACCCACATGGAAGGATTGTGAATAGGATATTATCTCCAACTTAGAACTAGACAATGCCAAATACGAAACATTTCAAATAGGGATTGCAATACCGGTATACCGGGATACCGAATACTGGTATTTTGAGCCATTAGTACAATTTTGTAATACCGGTATTCACAAGTTTAAATACCGTTTTTTCGGTATTTACTAGAAATTTTTAAAATTGTCCTCACTATATGTTCATGGATCACCAACATAGCAAAATAGTAAACGTTTTTGTTTTTATGTCTCCCTAACGGGCGAAATTAATTAGCTAATTAATTGCTTAAATCTAAATTAGCGAAACATGGATTATTCCTAACAGAAGACATTGTATCCATAACGACTAATGGTTCAAGATTTATGAAAAAAGTTGGAAAGTTGATTGGAGCAAATGAGCAATTGTGCTGTGCTTGGAATTCAATTAGGAGTAATAGATGTATTATACCAAAAATATAAAGAACAGAAGAATCTGTCGATATAGAAACCTTGGATTCCGACTTTGAAGAGAGTGAGAGTGATATTGACAATGAAGATAATGACAATGTAATTGTTGAAGAAGATATTGGTAATTATTATGAAATATTTATCCATCAAGAATTGCTTCCTATAATTTATAAAGTTCGAAAAATTGTTATGGTATTTAAAAGTTCCTCTACAAAAATTGCCGTATTACAAAAATATATACTAACTGAAAATAAAACAAAATATATGTTAATATTAGATTCTAAAACACGTTAAACAGGTTACTCCTAATTATGGAACGATTTTCGAAATTGAGAAATTCAATCCAAAAAGCAATAATCGACTTAAACCTGCAACCTTTTTCAGACAGTGAATTCGATTTAATATCCAGAACTGTATCAGCTCTATTACCAATAAAACTGACTATTGAGGCATTATGTCGGGGAGATTCTAATTTATTAACAATTAATGCAACAATAAATTTCATGTTGCAGTCACTGAAAGCGAACAGCACACATCGCTATCTGAAGAATTATATATTACATTGAAAAATCGCAACAGAAGAAAGGCATACCGAAATAGAAAATGTCTTATGGTATTTACATAATTATAATGATTTTAAAAATGAAAATGAAAAAGAAGAAAAGAAAATAGCCAATTCAAATCTGATCAATTTTTTCATAAAATTACTTTTCAGGCTTATTGACAGTACAATTGATACATTATGTTAAGATCACATTTCAAAAATTTGTATTAGTACCACAGACTGAATAGTGATATTAACACTTTTTTGTGATTTAAATGAATATGATGTTCCTTTACTTTTTTGTGATTCCTTACATACTGGTATAATTTATGTTACAAATTATTTTTTGTGATATTTACACTCTCTAATAAAACTGGCCAATAAAACAAAGAAACACCTGTGTTTTCTTTCTTTTTCTAAAATTTCTAATACCGGTATTAAAACCGGTATCCCGGTATTCAGATCTAAAAAATACCGAATACCGGTATTGAACTTCTGGTCCGATATTGCAAATCCGTAATCACAAAAGGATTTTACTGACCGTGAACACACATACATCTCATATGTAGATTACACTCGTGAATACATAAATCCGGTTTAAACATATAATTTGCTTTCAAGTGCATTAAATTCATAATTAGGTCAAATTCAGTGAGTGTAATCATGCATTTCATAGATTTCCCCGATTTTCCATGCTGTCAAATTTACTAGCGTGGATTATGCCAGAAGAATACCGTTTTTGTGCTCCGAAATCAATAGTTTCGTGTTTTCATTATACTAACGATTTAATATCTTTAAAAATGAGAAGTTCAAGTTACTTGCTTCAACGCATCAAGAAATAAGGTTGTTATCCATTGAATAGAATTCAAAATAAAGATTAATATTATTATTAATTCCAGTTAAACTTCAAACATAAATTTTAATCATACAAATCATTTAGTGTAATATCCAATAATGATTTTGAATGTCTTAAATAAAATTATCAGCATGATTTTTATGATTTTTAGTAAAAAGTAACTAAATAAATAAAGGCAAATATTTATTGTTAGTGATCAAAAACTGTTTATATATATATATATATATATATATATATATATATATATATATATATATATATATTAATGGATCCAAATAATGTTTAAATTTTAAATATGAAAAGATAGAGAAATGAAATATTTTTAAATTCATGTAACCAATAACAGTTTTCGCACATATTTAATTTTGTGCACTTTTGAGCCCCTTTAAAATGAACGCGGAAGTAAGAATCAGTAAATCTAATTATAAAATGAAGATAATTAGATAATTAAAAGGAAACACCTGTAAACATGCAGGAAACTATATAGATGTAACAAATACGTGGATATCAAATGAAAGAATTTTGTTCCATCAACTCTACCATGTGTTAAATACCATCTGTTTCAAAGAGTAGTGTTGTTAGAAAACAGATGTTTGCTAACAAGGACGAGGCTTTCAAATTAGATGGCTTCCATTTCCAATCCCCGATTATAACTTTATAGCTTTAATGAAGAAAATTATAACTGTATTCTTGTAATGAATGTAATTACGTCTTGCTTTCAATAACATTAAAAAGGACATGTTAGATTATTTTTAACATCGAATATCATATTTTTTTTTCTTTTAAAATCCCGCTTGCAATATATAATCGGCCCCCGAAATCGCTTGTAACGTAATGATTTGTTGATATCTGCGACACATAAAACCAGAGTGACGACACTTTAAAAATAATTAATGGTGTAAACTTATTAAAGAGGAGTATTCGATTCGCTAATGAGAATTTGATATTTTAATGGTTATTTGACGCTCATTAGAAACACCTTTAATGATGGTCCCGACTATCCTCTGGACGTAATTAGAAATAATCGCGAAAGAAAGTTCATTTAAATTAATTAACGGTCCAATTAATTATTCTCGCCTTTCATTGTCAGGCCCGCATTCTGATTAGTTTATGGAAGTATTTTGTGGCATTGTGTTTGTTTTCTACTGTGTGCGAGGATTGTAATTGTAATTCGCGGAATTCTCTTTGATGAGGAAACTGAATAAACTTTCTCGAAGTTTGCATAATTTGCGTTGAAAAAGAAGATAAAAAAAATATCTCGTAAGTTTTTTTAGTCTTTCAAAAAAAGTAGTTCTTCTTTTAATAGGCTTACCTTTTTTCTAAAAAAATTCTATAGGAACTAGAAGATAAAATTAATTTAACGCTTATTTAATTATTTATACTTTAAATTTATTCAATTAAACAATTCTTAGTATTACGTTATTATAAATATTTAGGTTTCAGTTGCTGAAATACGCCACAAAACCAGTTTTTTTTTGCCACGCATTTTATGAAGTAAAAGTAAGGAAATGAAATTAATATGAAGGAATTTTCATCCACACACAAAAAAAACAAATTCAATTTTAATTTACTTTCTTGTATAATTTTTATTTCATTGATGATTTCAATCATACAAGTTATGCATTTAGCATGATTAGTATGAATGTAATTCACATTATTCAAGTTCACAATTTTCAGAAAGAAATTATATTTATCAGATTTGGAAATAGAGAGTTTAAATTGATATTATTCTGCATTTAATATGGAATAATTTTATTTGTAAGACTCAAATATGTAATAAAAGGCCAGACATCGTGAAACATTTGAAAAATTCCCGAATTTCAAATTCTGGCTTTGTATTTTTCTCTAATTTGAATTAAATTTCCGGGATGTGAGCGTTTAGATCTTAAAAATAAATGGTTCTCTAAAAAATTATAAACAAAATTTAAATTAAAAAAAGAGTTTTTCTTTTCCACTTTTTATGATGCATTCAATATTGAATTACAATAATGATACCAATGTGGAAGAAACCACTCTTATTCAAAAATAAATGTTTATTTAAGTATAATTTAATAATTTTATTGTATTTTTTATAAAAATATAAAAAGTAAATAAAAAGTTAAAAAAATAAAAAAAGTAAATAAAAATAAAATTTTTATGTATAATTTTTATTTTATTGAGATTCCAGTCATACAAGTAATACTGTTCCTATGCTGCTTAATATAGTATATATTAAACAGTATATTTTTCTCAAATTAATATATTTTTAATATTTTTTATTATAACATTAATATATTTTTCTCAAATTTGAATTGAATTTCCAGGATGTGAGCGTTTAGATCTTGGAAATAAATGATTCACTAAAAAAAATTAATGAAAATTTGAGTTTTAAAATAACTTTTATTTCTCACTTTTTTGACTCATTAAATATTGAATCACAATAATGGAACCAATGTGCAAGAAATCACCCTTATAGAAAAATAAATCCTTTTATATAAATGTAATTTAGTAATCTTCTTGCATTTCTTTTTTTAATAAAAATTAATTAGTATTTCTCAATTTTTTTAAACGAATTCCCCAGATTAAAGTTCAGAAATAATGGTCATCTAAATTCAGGAACTTCACAGGTGCAAATACGAGACTTGTTTGAAAGGTCAGAAGTTTATCCTTCAATGACAGATATAATAACTGTAAAATTAAAAAAAAAGCCTCTCAAATTTAGAATGACCCCATCCCCTAAATTAGAAACAGTTCTTCAATACTTCTTATTGACTTTCCAAAAGAAAAAGAAGGAGAGTTGGGAAATGAAACCATTTCCCATGCCTTACGAAACTTCATTACTGTATCAATTTCCCTTGTGATGTTCGCCGCATCTTGTATTTCTTTTAATTTATCTTTTAATTTTGCGGTTCGTTGACTGATGATTAAAAAAGAAAAAAAAAGACATTAATTTCAGTTTGGTGAATTTTCACAAGATTTGATTTGGCAGAAAATTGCTTTCGAAAAAAATAACTAACAGGTCTTTATTCTGTTCATTATTGCTAGATAATACGTCGACGGAATTGGTTAGATCGCATTTTATAATGAACAAAATGAAACTGAACAGTGTGGTGATTACACTTAATAGAAAGGTTGCAATATTGTATACGTTACTGTTTTGACTTTTTATATGTATATATTTTACTTAATGTTATTACGTGTTTTGTCCAGCTTATTTATTAGTTTAACTATTTCATGCCTTTGAAAAAAAAATGTTTCTTTTGTTCAATTTTCTGAGAAGGGGATTTATTCCTTAATAGATTTTCTGAAAGTAAAAAATTATGGTTCAGTTATAAATGCTGAATAATTTTAGAAAAAATGAATATCAGAGTCTAAATTATGTTGTCTAAATTTAAAATAGAAAATTTTTTCAAAAATAAATTGTTTGGTATACAAAAATTAATGCACAATTTAGAAAAAAATATTGAAAATTTTCATCGGAAATAACTTGATTTTTTTAATTTGTTTTATAAAATATGAATTATCTAAATATGTATATACAGTATACTGTCGAATTCGCCCGACAAATTCAGAGGGGTGATAGTAGGCATCAAGAGGATAAAAAATCGCCATACAACATAGAGTCCCAAACGACGCTTAGTAAGTGAAAATCTCAAAAATTTAGGGAGTCCGAGAGCTGTTGGGAACTATAAAAAATCAATAAAAAAATAGTGTTTCAACTATGATTTTTTTTAAGTGAAAGTACTTTCTTAAATGTTTTTTTTTCATGTAGATAACATGCCCACTTGAGGATCCAGGGGGTCGTAAATTACTGAAAAGTAGTTTATAACTTATGTTTGCAAAAATATTAAAATTTGAAGAAAATAAGAGCTTGAAAATGTGAAGAAGTTTATATTCTATAATTTGATATAAGCATGTAGTGTGAAAACTGGGGTGGTTTTAAGATATTCAAGAAAATCTAAAATGGGAACCTGTAAACATTGCTGCAACATCAGTACCGATGTTCGCAGAGAGTGTTTTCAAATTCGAAAGATAAATTCAGAGCAAAGATAATAGGCATTAAGTAGCTGAAAAATTAGAAGAAAGCATAGGTTCGCAAGTTACATTTTTCAGTGAAAATCACAAATTGGGGGCAACTGACACGCTGGACGCTTGAAGCCACACAGGAAAATGCACACTTTTTGCTAGAGTTTTATTCTTAAATGAAGCCTGCTTTATGATAGGGGTTTTAACAAGCACAATGCGAATATTTAATCATTCGAAAGTCCCCACATCACTATCTCGTCAAACGTACAACACAAGTTAGATATTAAGATCTGGGCAGGGTCATCTATTGGGTCCGTGTCTTCTGTCCGAACGCCTCAACGGCACAAAGTACCTTGTTTTCTTTCAGCACGTTCCTCCGGATTTACTGCAGGGAACACAGACAATTGTACGTGAGAACAGTTGGTTAATTCATGATTCAGTAACAGCACACTTTAGTTGCATTCGTGAAATCTGACTTATTTGCGAATGAAGTTTGACGACCATCAATGCTGCAATGTTCGTTAATGAATACTTGTTCGTTGCTTTTATTTTTCGTAAACGCATTAAAAATTTACATACGAGAAGGTCTCTTCTTGATTACCTTATTCGTAATACTCGCATTCATAGGACCAGTCATTCTTTTCGTCAGGCTCATTGTCCTTTCGACGCCTGTTTTTGCGATTTTCACTGAATAAACGTAACATGCGACCCTAATTCTAATTTTTCATCTCCTTAATGCCTATTATCTTTACTCTGAATTTATCTTTCGAATTTGACAACATTCTCTGCGAACATCGGTATTGATGTTGCAGTGATGCTTCCACGTTCCCACTTTATTTTTCCTTGAATATCTTAAAACCCCAGTTTCACACTACATGCTTATATCAAATTGCGATTTTCACTTAATATACTTCGTTTGGAACTCTATGTTGTATGACGATTTTTTATCCTCTTGATGCCTACTATCACCCCTCTGAATTTGTCGGTGAAATTCGGCAATGCACTGTATACAGAAAGAGAGCGATATGCGTATACGTTTGTTTTTCCTCTCTTAGTATTTAAAACGCGCTCTCTCTCTCTCTCTATATATATATATATATAAATGCTAAATTAATTACATTTATTTATAATTAAATAAATAAATGTAATTAATTTAGCATTTTAATTAATAACTAATTAAGCAATAGATAATACTCTATTTAAGTTAACTGTCAAATATTATGTAGCATATCATGAATTTATAAACAAAATATACAGCAAAATCCAACTTTCAAATTTGAATTTAGATATTTAAAAAAAATAGTAAGAGAAGAAAACAAACATATATATATCGTTCTCTTATATATATATATATATATATATTATATTGTTTATAAATTCATGATATGCTACATAATATTTGACAGTTAACTTAAATAGAGTATTATCTATTGCTTAATTAGTTATTAATTAAAATGCTAAATTAATTACATTTATTTATTTTTATTTTCTTCCTTCAGTGCAAATACTTCTATTTTAGAAACATACTAAACTTAGTTTTGAGTTGAGAAAACTGAAGCGTTGTTTTTTATACAATAATCGATTTCTAGGTATCATTATTTTCCTTTTGTTGATTCATTAAAAAACGTATTTTGAATTAAATTATAGAAATTAAAGCTTCGTATTTTAAGATTTTACGTTTTAAAAATAATATTAAAATAAACAATACATTTATCATTCATGAAAATATTTATAATTATTTTTTATTATAATTCGGAATGACGGCGAAATATAATTTCAAAAATATAAAATTATTATTTCACATAATGTGCTTTCGAAATTTTTAAATTTTATTTATCTATAATCTTTTATATTTCGCATAGATACCTCCTCATATCTATGTATGTACCACATTTGATTAAAAATTCCGAAGGCAGAAAAAAATCGAATCAGCAATTTACCTCTTAAAATATTTTATGGAGGTCACATGCTAAAATTTTATATTAATATCCAACAAAGAATCTTTTAAATATAAGTGAGAATCGGATTCTGTTCCCACATGTTCGGATACAGATGAATAAATTAAAAACTCCCAATTTTGTTTTCTTTTCCAGCGGCGACGTCCTTATGTCCGGCGACTTCACGGTTCTGGCAAAAGAAGCCTTGAACTCGTAGTAGCAGGCATACGCGAAACCGTCTAATATTTCAAATTAATAGCTTAATCAGGACAATTAATGTGCAATCGAAATGGAATTGAGGCGTCAGGAAACTCTAGACTCCGTGTAAAAAATGAATCACTAACACTGTTGAAAGTGCGTAACATTAATTCATCAAGACAAAACAAGAATTTGCTGATGCAATATCGTAGGCTAGATATAATCAGAAGAATTTAGAAGCTGTTCCCTATTAAAACTAAAAGGATGTTCATTTTTTTAGAATACTATGAATGAAATAATTTCACTTCAAAAACTTTCTCCGCCTTCAGTACAATAAATAAATGATTAAATGTGACTAGACTTCGCACAGTGAAGAATTCTTTATCCCTTCATATTTGTCCTTTATTTTCCGACGGTACTTTAAAGTATCGTTTAAATATGGTTGATGCCTTCATAATATGAGCATTTTTTCTAAGAGTGTTTGAAAGAACACGAATGACGTATTTCCAATAGAAAGCAGTCGATATCAATCTTAAATAGCATTAATTTTTTTATTATCAATTCAATTAACTAAAAAGCTTTTTATTCGTCCTGGGTTTGTTCTGTACCAAACTAAACTAATAGTTCAAATAAATTTTTTAAAAAATGATGGTAAAATAATTTGGTAAATAAAGGGTTAAATAAAACAGTTTCGATTTTTGAACATTTAACCCTCTTGAAAAAAAAAAGGTTTTTTTTTTTTTTGTGAAAAGGGGTCAAAAATTATCTTGCCTGGATTACCCTACTCTGCAATTAGAAGTAAATATTTCGTAAATAAATAAAAGGTTACTATAAGCTTTAAAAGTCAAATTATAACGTGTACTATTCATAGAATAAGTTCGCTTTAATATGACTTTAATGGCTGTTGAAGTAAAAGTGATAAAATAATTTATTAACATTTCTCTTACTCATCTTGTCTTTTTTTTATTTTTGAAAATTTTTATGATTATTTCATCGCTTTACATCTTTTAATGCCAGTTTTTTCTTTTCTAAAATTAAGAAAATTTTGGGCTCTAATAAGTCAAATAAAGTATAAACAGCTATAATCTGCTAAAATAAAAAGAAAAATATAGGTGCAATTTTTGAGGTGGATGATATGTGTATATCCCAGAGGTCTTTTTAAATGGGACACATGTGTCCCATTGGGGTTGAGGTGACCATATAAAATGCAGTGAAAAGTTGAGTCTCTAGTTTTTATCTTGTATTGTCTCTAGTTTTTATATTATCTCTAGTTTTTATATTGTCTCCAGTTTTTGTATTCTCTCTAGTTTTTGTATTGCAAGAAAGCTCTTGCCGATTATATATCCAACATTATTCATGACATTTCTATGTATGATACATTGCAAAACAGTTTCTGCAGAGTGCAACTTTGCTCATGGCGCATGCAGTTTTCCTATTTTGACCATAAAATAGTTTAATTATTATGTTTTAGATTTGGTGTTGTCTTTTTAAATAATTTATCAATTGTATTTAAAAGTACAAATTCAGATTATTATTTTCTAATTATTTTTCCTATAACTTTTAATTTCATCTAATCAATTATTCAGACTACAAAAATAGGCTGAATACTATAAAAGGCAAACAATGCAAGATTAATATAAATACATATGTAAGGAAATTAATTGTTTATTTATTTAAGAGAAAAATATTATGGTATAAACAAATGAAAACTAATCATAAGATTTATAAAATATTATAAATAAAAACTATTCGTAATTAAATATCACTTATTAGTAAAACAATTACTTAAAATTCATGTTTCTTATTTTGCATCTAGTAAAAGATTAAAATCTCTTTATCTTTACTACTAAAAATGTTTTGTATGTTGAAATCATAGCAAATGCGCATGTTTTATCCCTATTTATAGTGATTTTCAGAAATATACATGTTTTCTATTTTAAAGCTAAAATGCAGATTTCTGGCTTTTTTGCCGTTGCTGGTTCAAAGTTTGCTAATCACAAGTAGTCCCATCACAAGTAAACGAAATGCTTTAAAGGGATATTTTGAATTTCACAGATTGAGATGAATGAAATATTTAAAAGACAAACGAATAAAATGTTTTCTTTTTGCCAAAGAGCGAATTTTACTAATTTTTTTTTAGATTAAAACTTTTTTTATTTGTGAAAAATGCGTTAGATAATTGATAAAATCAAATATTAGATGCGTTAATTCATTGCATATTTATATTGAACGAAGTTGCAATTCACTGACGATTATACATGTGTGCTGAACGAGATATTTTTGTAAGACAGTTAATATTAATCTATCATATCTTTCTTTAGATGTTCTTAAAGACTAACTACATTCACTTCTAACTTTTTTATGTCATTTCAGAGGTGTTACAGTTTGAAATCAAGCAGTTTTAATGTTAATTGTCACGGATTCTAACACTTTAATTAAAGAAAAGTTTTAATAATCTTCGTAATCTTTAACAAGATAAGATTATATTTTAACCCGTCAACACTCATTAGGGAAAAGAATGAAAAACAAAACTTTAATGTTTTAACTCTCTTGCAAAGTAACCCGCGATTTACATAGGCTTGGCATAAGACGATTTTAGGTATCCAGAGATTGTCGTGAATTGATTACGTTAGCTTATTCTATTTTAATTTAATATCATTGCATTGTTACAATATTGAATGTTAATAATTTGCTTTTTTGTGAAAAGGATTGCTAATAGTTGTATATAGTTAATGTGTTTATTTAGCTTCAAAACTCCTTTCCAGCGACCTGGCTCGGTTTTGATCATTTTTCTTATTTCTGTTTAGGAGTAATAAAAAAAAGCTTCATTTTATTTTTATTTTTGCTCAATTTGCATTGTTTGATGAATTCAAAGCTCTTTCCGTCTTAATTCTTGATCTGCCAACAGTATATGCCCGATCCATCCAGCCTGGACAAGTCTTAGGCCCAATCCATTTTTAATCATTTGAATATTTTTTGTATATATTTAGTGTTAGAAGAGTTTTTGTATATTTTTGTATATATATAGTACATGGAACTTCGTGTGCATTATGTAAGATGCTAAAATATATGGGCAGAGAAGATCTTGTAAGACCTAAATTTGATACGAAAGCTGTAATCTTTCAGTCACTTTATGTGGAATACATCTAAGTGTCTAGATATAGACACTAGTCAGACATTGTACCCTTGAACTAAATTTATGCTATATTTCATCGATTACGTAATGCTCGTAAATTATCGGGTCACGTCTCCAAGAAGACATAAATCAATAATGAAGATGTTGATAATTAATGAATGCAAAGAAAGGTCATTATAGAATAAAGTTCTTTATTTAAACAGTAGCTAAAAATGATGGATTTAAAACTGAGCCAGACTCAGACCACCAGCATTAGCACTCCAAGAAGCAGAGAAGACGCAAGAAAGTGTCTCACTTTCAAAGCAGTGCATCTCAAAATAACAAATCTTCTTATAATAACAGCTTTCGTCTGACTGTGCAACTAATTAACGTTTCGGAAAACACTGGGAATATCCCGGGTATCGGTTTCAAGGTCAGGAGTATTCATTTTGTGTCATTTTAAGATACGGTTTCATCAGAGTATTCCATTTGTTTGTTATATATTTATCACATGAGATTAGATGGTATTCCGACAAAAGTTGATACAGCCAGAGTTCATTTTGGTAGTTAACTGTTATTTTAATTATTTTGTTAAGTGCCTTAAATTTAGTGCAGAATAAGTAATTTTGCAATGGCCGTCAAACTAACTTCGAAACTTCATTCCAAATATGTCCTACTATAGCAACAAAAAAAATCTAGATTTTTGCTTGAAAGTTCCGAATTTTGATAATCATTTCTAGATTTATACCAAATTTATATGCTCATGATTGTTCTTTTTTATTTATTAAGTCATGATGAAAAAATGAACCAGATTTAGTTTTAAAATGTATAATATTTGTAGAATTGTAGATGTTGGGCTTCCGCTTAAAAATCTTATCTGTGCGGATGAATTAATCTGAAGGAAAAACAAATCTTTCTCTTAATCTTGGATTTAAATTATGATTTTAGTTAAGGCTATTATTTAAGTTATAATTTTGGATTTACTTATTTTATCAAAATGTAAAAATTTAGGCGTTTTTATTTGTAAATAAAAAAATCATTTCAAAAATGAAAAATTGCATTTAATTTTAAAAATTACCACTTGGGAAAGTGATGTCTCCATGTTTTAAACAGAATATAACAATAATCAATTTACTACGGACAACATGGAAATCTACCTGAAAAAAATAATTAAAAATATTAGCAAGTTACCTATTTTATATTTTTAAAATATTTTTATAATTATCTTTTTAGGATTTCTAAATTTTTTAAAATAATATATATTACATATATTATATTTTGTTGAATTTCAAAACGTTATCCCTTATTCTTTAGTCATAGGTTTTAGTTAAGCATCTGATATTTTGGAATCTTCATTATTAATTTTTTTTAAAAACTATGTTTATTAACTTAACACAGTTCTAAGTTCCAGATTTCCCTATAGTATCTTGAACGATCAATCCTGTCGATATTGCTTCTTTCAATAGTGGCGGGGTAGTCGGCTGTACACACAAGAAGTATCTTGATCAACCTTATCGATTTTATATCCATTTAATATTACCATCTACACTGACATATCAAACTTTGATTCAATATTCTAATTATTAGATCACTAAATATGGAACAATCCTTTAAAATTAATATTCACAAAACATCTAATGTATTTTTTTTTACTTTATAAATAAAACATATATAACGTTTGAATGATAAACAGATATGTCACCACAAATCAATTTTTAATTTTAAATATATTAAAAAAATTCTCTTTTTATATTCACATTATAAAACATAGTTTATTCTATGCAATTAAAAAAATTAAGAACAAGACTGTATTGTTTACATGGATAGTGTTCATACCGATTCACTAAAAAACAAACAAAAGAAAAAGAATTTACATTGGATATCTGACGGTACCTATTCTGCTTCTAAATTTATCTTTGTAACTATTTACTTACGACTATTACTATTTACTTATTACATCCTTCTAGTCCATAGTTCAAACATGCCATATATTAAAATGAAATGGTAACAAGCCATGTATTAAAATGAAAGTAATTTAAAGCATGTTTTATACTGTAAAAATAACCCTGTATTTATCAAAGCATAAAAAAAAATGTTCCTTCCATTTGAACTTAATTTTTAATAATTTACCTGAAACGTGCGCAACTGTTCATCTTCCAATACGTTGAGTACGAATATGAGCCTCAATATATACATATATTGAGGCATACCTTACATATTGAGGCATATGAAAGATATGCCTCAATATATACGCAGAAGTGAAGGAAGTCGCAAGCAGAGTTAGTTCAATAATTGTAAATAAAATTATCAAAATTATATTGTTAATAAAATTAATAAGTTGAATATTCGGGATTTCTTTCTATATAATAAATCAATTGCTTATTCAAATTAAATAATTACATTAGTTTTGCAATATTCCCCTCAACTTAACTGAAGTTGACTTCATTCATTGAATTCATGAATTTAAGCACATGAATTGCTCAGTACAAGGAATGAGCACATGAATTCAGTTTAATGGCATCCTCTCGTAGGTGTGGTGTAGAAGTTTGGAAAGGGGGTGACAACTCAGGTGTCGCCTGCGTCATCTGACCGCTATTCAAAATTACGAGTTTCCGTTCTAAAATAGCCGTAGTGTTGGTTTAAAATGGAACGTTAACAAAACTAAAACTAATTCGGTTTAATGGTGTTTCTTCTAAATGGGATAAACAGCGGTCTGGACATAGGTCTTTTTTTAAGTTTAAATGTTTCCGTAGATAAAAAATAAATTTTTAGATTAATTTTTTTATAAATTATTATTTATCTGATTGACCGGATCGCCGTGACAGCAACACTGGCGGGAACTAAGGTTGTGTCCTTAAGGCCATCACCGGTCACGATACAATCCTTCCTTTGGGAAGAACGTAGTGTCATCGGTAGAGAGCTGACCTCTACTAATTCTGTTCTTTCTGTACTCACAAGAGTGTTGAGAACCAATCACCACACCGGAAGTTTCTCATCCTCTTAACTGAAGTGCTCCCCCCACACCCGGTGGAAGACATTCATAGAAACAAAATCTCCTAAACCCGAGAAATAAATGCCTTATTAAGTGATAAAGTGCTGTCACCACAAAAGTTAAAGACAAAAGCGACGATGAAAGATGGTCATTGAAATTACCATGTAAATGAGATTTCAACAAATGCTCAATCTCTTTGCGGTCTGGCTAAATTTTAGTCAGTGAAGTAAGACTCGATCAAATAAAAAAAAACAACATAAAACGAAGAAGCAACTGTCTATTTTAAATAGAGTTAAGTTAATGGCTCTGACCACAGAAGTCTTAAATTTTGAAAATAGTGAATGATTCGTATTTTAAAAAAATACACTTAAATGAGTCATAAACAAATATTTTTTAGCTCTGTGGTTACGTTGAAGGCATGCAGTAATAAAGAGTTATATGTATAACTATATTTAAAATGTTTTTTAAGAAGTTACCATATGTTGAGAAGTACTTATTTAGTTTCTTTTTTATTGTGTATGAATTTATGCCTCATGAATTAATGAATCATTTTAAATGAATAATGATTAATACCGTAATGAAATCCGTGGAGTCGACAATATCTTGTTTTACACAAAAGAACGTGCGCTCTTAATATCGTCTTCTATTTCTCAAAAAAAAAAAGTGAAAAAGGAATTTTAATAGTTTGCTAATTCTGCCATGCTTTCGTGTTACATTCTGTTGAAGGAAATTAAACATTTTTGAATTAATAAATAAAAAAATTAAGTTTTTGAAATGAAAGCTAAAAATATTACAAATTTAACTGAATGTGATTACTTTTTTCGGAGAAGGTCTATTTGTAACTATTTTTAAAAATGTATTTATGCCATTTTGAGAAAAATTCTCAGTTGAAAAAAAACTACTGGGACACACGATAACGTTATGATCATAGAGCTGATTTATAAACTATTTCAACTCTATGGTTATGGCTTCTTCGCATTACCTCCGACCTTCATAAGGTATGAAGATAACAGGTGTAAGGCCTGTTCCATAGAAGTTGCTCTGTGTGTGCAGCGTTATTGCATTCTAAATTCATTGAGGAACAAATTTTCTTTATTTGGTGGTGCTTAATTCGTAGAAAAGGTTTTAAATTAAATATCCCAGTCGTCATCGGACGCCGGTTTGAAAGAAAGGATCGTATTAAATATGACTTGTTAATTAAAATTAAATCAAAATTTTTATAGACAAATAGTTTATTTGAAATAGCATAATTATTTTTATATGTTGCAATAAGCAGCAATCTTTGGAAAAGTTACATAAGCAGGCTGATTTTTTTTATTTCTTAATCAAATAATTATTGAAGAAAGAAGAATTGACTAAGAACATCTTGCATATAAAATGAATATACTAATGACATCAAAATGCATACGAAATATTTCTTTTAAATAGCTTTGCTTAATTTTCATAAATTCACATACATATATAATAGATATCGTCTGCAATCTTTTATTAAAAAAATTAGGATTTCTATAAATATCTGAAAATTGTAAGAAATTTATTTCGTTTTATCATCTGAAAATAAATTTGTAATTAGATATGAATTTTCATTTTGTTTATTTTCTAAAATTACGAATATTAATGATCAAAAGAACATGCATTAAATTTTATTTTAACAGTGAAATTTCTGCTAAAAAGGCGTTTGAAAAGTTACAAAATTTTTTCCAAGGCTTCCTTTTATCAGAAATTGCAGAATTCAGTTAGTATAAAATGTTTAAAAGTGATAGAAAATCCATCGTAAATGATCCTCGATCTGGTAGACCAGTCACTCCGATTAATGATCAATATATCGATAAGGTCAGATAATTGGTGTTTGATGCTCATCGAGATACATTTTCCCAAGCTGATTCCTTTTTAAAACGCATTATTACCAATGATAAAATTTGCATATATGCTTTTGATATAGAAACAACTTAATAATGAAGCCAAGGTGAAGTTTGTATCAAAAGCGCTCAAAAATCAAGGTCATATTAACTGGTTTCAAGTAAAGACAAGGGTTGTTGACTGACAGTGCTAGTGTAGTACATTATGAATTTCATATTACTAGTCAGATAATCAATATTTTCATTTTTCTTTATGCTGGAATTCTGATTACTTTCTGATCATAATAGTACATTATGAAAGAAGGTTCCTTAAAACTAACGAACTTTATGTTAAATATACTTTTTATTACTCCAGTATAAATTATTTTGGTTTTAAATCAATTTTTGATACCGACAATTTTTAATAAATACCTAGAATCATATTTATTATTAGCTCACTACTTGTAATATAATCATCGTAATTGCCAATGTATAGTCTATTTGAATTGTCAATGTAATGATTTAAACTTATAACTTTTAGATGAACTTACTTAGAAATTGACTTCGTTAAAATTTCTAAGCCAAAATATATTTATTGTGTGATTTTAAAAATTATAAATTAAATAAGTATACACTTGTCTTTTCAAAAGCGGAAAATATCTTGAAATGAGAGCATAATAAAAAGGAGAAAGAATTGAAAATTTATATTTGCGAAAACTATGAGAGACAAGCACATTACGAAACAAGATTAATCACTGTTCTGATAAACAAGACTTGCGACGTATTAAAAAATATTTCACTCAAAAATAAGTGAAACAGAAGTTATATTCAGAGTTTGTTTTACTTTATGCTAAGCAAAATTTGAAACCACTACTCATTAGTTGAAGCAAAAATGTTTTAAAAAAACAGACTGCATTTTTTTATTTTGTTGAATTTTTTACGACTGTGTGAGCAAGACAATATTATGAATTTTCACACACACACACACACACACACACACACACACACACACACACACACACACACACACACACACACACACACACTTCTTGGAGATAAATGGAATTTATTTCTTCACTATGTATACTAATATATATACTGCCCAAACTCTCATTTTTTCCAATAACACGTGGACAACATACTTTGAAAAAAAATCTACCAATTACGAGTTATTTTACTTTTGCAATTGATTACCAATGTAATTTTTTTTTCCGCATTCAGTTTGTTTTTCTTTAAGAATTTAAATAGCAATAACCCACCAAGAATGGTTACAATGCATAGTTAATATCGACAAACCAGTATTCTCCATATTGTCAATAACGTATAATCATCCATTAAAATCACTTAAAATGCGCAAAATGAAATGAAGTTTCAGCAAATGATTGCCGTTTAGTGAATAAGCCGAGAAGTGAAACTTTATTTTTTTAAAAAATCGAAGAAAATGTTAAATTCTATGAAAATGCTAAAAATAATTATCTTCGAAAAAGATTTTCCTTAAATTCCAGAATTATTGATTTTTATCATAATGAACACATTTTGTTCCCTATATTAAAGTTTGCAAAAGAATATAAGATAATAAATATTGTATAGATTTATAATTTCCAGTTTTCTCCTCAAACCATCTGAATCTTTCTTAATGTTTATATTTGTGGCCTGAAGAAATATCCTGTGAATTCTAGCATTTCGGCTGCCATGATCGAACAGAAATACAGAACTAATTCTTTATACTGTGAACAGGTTGCTACTTTTAAAGGAACAATTACTTTTAAAATTAAATTATTTCAAAGTTTTCTATTGAATATTCTAAAGAATATTTTGAATAGTTGAAAAATAATTTTTCTTCGTTATTACAAATTTTATGATTCTAATGAATTAAACATATTTTCAATTTTATAATTTACAGATTCTTTTATCATACTTTTCGATGAAAAAATGGTCCCATCAATCGTTAAAATTACAATTACACTGCGACAAATAATCCCACTAGAAATGACCTATGGAAATGACAGTGCTATTAGTTAAAGAAAATTAGTTGCTGTCACCATTTTTATTGCTCTTAATTATAATTACATAATCACAATGTAACATAAACAGTGATTGAACAGTAAAAATATGTTCATATTTTATGCAAGCTGTGAGAATAACTGGCTTATTACAAATTCTTTGATACTTAAATAAGTATCCAGATTTCCTTAAACTTTTTATTCATTTTTATAATCTATAATGACGATATACTCTAAATTTTGATTCTATATTATGGAATGAAACTCTCTGCTAAGCCTGAATTAAATATGTCAGATTATTCCTTTTTCTATTTATATTTAAATATCCTATACTAAAACTGATTTAAATTTTATTTTCATAAAAGTTAGATAAATATGTTAATTTTTAATAAAAATGATTTTCTGTGAACTTTTGCTGTATGGTTAAATTGATCAAGTGCCTTACGTCATCCGGTAAAGTTTCTATTTTTGATTCTTTCTTCGGGACTGAATAGAGTGCCGAAATTCAATGAAACGATTGATATCTTGTTTTCTCAATTTATTAAAAAAAAGTTATTATTAAGGAATAGCAACTGTATTTTGACTTTAAAATTGTTAGCCATTTAGAATTTTCCCCCAGCATTTATTATACGTAGAAGGGTATTGACGAAATGTAAATATAGAAAAATAGTAAATATAATATGAAAATATTTCCTCTTTTTGTGTTTCTTAAAAAAATAATTAATGATTTATAAAATTGGTTAATTAAAATAATTAATGAATTTTACGTAGTTACGTTGTTTAAAATTATTATATATATTTAATTTTTTTTTAAATTATTCCCTTCTTCCTTCAAACGATTCCTGGAGTAAAATTTCAAAAAAATCGATCATTTTATGTATATGCCCTTGCTATGCCGAATATTTATACCATGACTCTTAGAAGATCTCTGCGCTGTAGAAGGAAATTGCCGAACGTGGTTATTCGTATTTATTCTGGAATGAGTCAGTTTTCTTAATTTAGAACGTTGGGAGCCATATTACGCAAGTGCCGGGTGAAATAGAATCGTGATAAGAGCTCATCTAGAAATTAAAGACGGTGTCTTCTGATCGCGCCGTCCAACAGCCTAATTATGTCCCACCATCTCACTTAGAGCAACGCTGCTATCGAGCCAGGATGTTGTTGATTCAGCCTTTCGTTAGATTTGTCGTCTTTTTCAACTGACCTAGATGGAAACTGTATCTGACAGTTGTTACAACACAGTCCCTTTTTCATGTTTCTGTTTATTTAACTACCAGGAAGAGTTAAAACAGTAAGTGAGAGCGCTTGTAGTCATGACTACACATCTCTTATCTATGAGCATGATTGCTCATGTTTTGAGCTGGTAATATTTGTTATATATGTGCATGCATTCATACAATGAAATAGGGTTTTCCCTTAATTATAATGCGTTGAACTGTTTTTCTATCGTCATAAATTTGTAGAATAGCCAAACATGAAAGCGATAAAGATCTATATTTTATAAATTAGTGCTCCATTCTTTGCAGCTCTACTATAATCAAGTCCATGGTGGTCTAGAATTTCATTAAATACGTGCATAAGCATAGTAGTTACTTGGTGATTATCTTTAATTGGAAAGCCAGAAGCTGTTTGTTTGTCATAATTCGCAAGGCTGTAATTATAAAGCATTCAAAGAAAGTTAGAATGTTTTAATTTTTGAGAAATTATTTTTGTATTTTATGATGAGTGTTCAGTTCAGACCATAATAGTCTCGAATTTAGGTTATCAAATATACTGGCTGGCATAACACGTAAATAACATACAAATGGTTCAGACGCAATTAAACTAAAAAAATTAGTTTGATACTGAGAATTACTACAAAGAAAAATCCATTTTCCAAAAAGACTTTGAAGTTTGAGCAGCTAAGAAATTAATTTTTTTTCTCAAAGAAAATAGATTATCTGTGCAGGAATGAGTTTTACAAAATTCCTTTTTATGTAATGCAATTAATTTATTGAAAGACAGCAAAGTCTAAGGTAGATGTCAAGCTAATAAACAAAAGCAATTTCGAATAAGAATAAGAATAAAATGGCTGAAGTCATTAATTTAATGTTAAAAAAAGAAATCTCGACCTCATTCGAATTAAAAACCTTATTAAAAAGCACATATAATATCTATATATTTGAAAAAAATGACAATACCAAAGAAATCGTGTCCAATCCCAAACCACGTGTCCTATTTGGCTAATTTTTATGTTTTGTGAAAGTTCATGACTCAAATATTAGTGTTGCGTCTTATGAAGATGTTTCGGTTCAGACCATCATAGTCTTGGTTATGAAGTATACAGGCGGTCATAATACATAAATAACATATAAATGGTTCAGACACAGATAAATTGAAAAATTAGTTTGATTTTAATTTTTCAGTTGAATAGTCGCCTGTCCCTCCCCCCTCACTCCCTCTTTTCGAGAGATATCTCAGAAATACTTATCAGCTGTACAAACTTTAAGGGAAAGAAATGTCCCTGAGTCTACTAGTCATAAACATTGTGCCACACGAATTTTTATTTAATATAAAATTATTTAATTTTCCTTTGATACGTCAACAATGGCCTCTGTTTTCACCATCTTCTGTTCTTCAGGGATATCTATAATATGTCTAATTTAATAACAGGACCGATTTCGTCCACATTTATATTCAACATTTAACTGCGATGCTTTTATAAACATAGATATCTAACTAGGTTTCTCTATGTGTATTGAGCAAGTAGCTTAACATGACTAAATTACTATTATTAATATGCTAGGAGAATAACCTTTCGCCGAAGGTTGCAAGTAATAATTATTACATTATACAAATGTTATATTAAAATAATATTTAAATTATTAATTTATAAATTAAATATCGAGTTTCCCTATAGGATAACAAATTAAACATAGAAAGACTTTAAAACACTAAAATAAAATTATATCATAAAGAATAATATCATAAATCGTTCAGAATAGCATAACGCTCAGATGAAATAAAAGTGATCTGATGTGAAAATTTGAATAATTTAATAAACTTTAAAAATATTTAATATCTATAAAGCCACTGAATGAAACGAAAAAATTGTATTAAAAAAGTGAAATTCCATATTCAAAATAATATTCAAATAAATAGCCTTAAATAACTTGAAAATCAAATACTAATGAGAAATGAACAGAGAGGAAAGACAAGAAAAACAATCTGGTAATAGTACCCCTCCCCCAAAAGAATGGGTACTCCTTTAATTCTCTATCACCTAAGCAGCTATTGTAAAATGCTCACTTTTCATTACTGAAATCAACAAACACAACTATTAAATATTGAGAGCTCTTGGAAAATTTCAAATTCTCAATCAGCTGCAACGTAATAGTTTTCAATAAATAAATACAATAATTTTTCATTTTTGTGTGTGGAGTACGGGAAAAAATACTGAAATCGTCAAAAAATTCAGTCTCGAGATTTTTACGAATTTAAAATTCTAGACCTCCTTGAATTCGAAAAACATATTTTGGAAAAATGTTTGTCTGTCCGTCTGTTACATAGGTAACTCAAAAACGTTTTAAGCTAGACTGATGAAATTTGATATATGATTCTTTATTCCAAATTTGTATTTTTTCATCCAATTTTGAGCAAAATATATTTAGAAAAAGTATGCCTGCTTGACCATTAATACATTAACTACAAAACAAAGAAAGCTAGATGGATAAAATTTGGCACACATATTTAAAATCTATAATATAGACAACTATGAAACTTTGGGCTAAACTCAATGAGGGATTGAATATCTGTTAGTATGTATTTTCAGAAGCATGTAAACGTGATAACTCAAAAATGCAATGACTTAAATACATAAAATTCGGTGTATTGCCATAACTGAATGCATTTGATACTTTGATTAGCTGTATTTTTGATATCTGTACTGCAATTGTTGTTCTGTGATAAATTTTGGATTCAACCGATTTAGAAAAAAATGCATCTAAAACATAAGTTCATCTTTATTAGAGAGTATGCAATAAAGTTTTAGGGAGACCACTTTAGCTAGTTAAAGATAGTTTTTGAAAAGGGTGAATTTTTCTTAAATAATATCTCATCTCCAGCTAGTCAGCAACTAATAATCCTCTTACGGTAGTGGATCTCGTTAGACATGAGAACTCTTAAGATGTTAATTTCGATAGGCAGTTTTTGCTGAATAACTCCACTTAAAAACAAACAAACAAAAAAAAACATTTTGACTAATGTTGTACCTCTGAATTTGCAATAGGAAACCATTACATCAAGAGATGTTTGAGGAGTAATATTTGTGCTTCATTCAGGATGGGGAAATTTTCGTATTACTGTAGTAAATAAAGGACTATTTTGATTGAATTCTGGTAAACAATTGATTATCTATCATTGATACATGATAACGGAAACTGATTTTTATTTGAGAAAAACTACTTTTATTACTTTTTTCATTTAATCCTTATTTTTTTATTTAATCCTTCTTATCAAATTTGCTCTTAGAACATTTATTCAAAGATCTCGGACTTTAAAACTCTGTTTATGAAGATCGTTTTCGAATCTTAAAATATAAAGTTAAGAGGACGGTGGATTCTTTTAGGGACTTTTGCAAATTGTTCACTTAGGGTTATGCAATTTTTTTGCACATGTATTACAATATAAATACGTCAAATGACTTTAAATAACTTCGTAAAATGATATTACACTATTTTTAAAAATTAAAAGATACATAATTTCAAAATATTACAGGCGATTTAATTTTTCTATCATTTTTTTCCTTATTATCCGATATGAAATTATCTGCAACAAAACTGGGTATAACTCTGCAATTCCAATTTTTTAAAAAAAATGAGAACAATTTTTGTGCACACGCACTGAAGTTTCATAAGAACTTTATTTTCAGAGTTAAAATTGACTTTTACTTATCTAAAAGAACTCGAATTTTGCGCATACGTAGTTTGCTTTTTTGCTATGTTTAACCGAGATCTTCATTAACAGTTTTATTTAATTTTTTTCAAAAATTAAGACATCATAAGCATTTCAAATATATTTAAATCCAATTAGAGCATCATTTTGAGAAAAACCATTCAACTTCACTTTTTTTCTGTAGGCCCTTTCAGTACACACTTTATTGAGCATTTAGATTTTATTACGCTATTTCAATTACATATAAACATGTATTTTGGTGATGGAAAAAAAAAGAAAATTTTATATTTTCTTCTTTTTTCACTTACTTATTTATCCACTGCTCCCTTAATAGTGTTGTGATCTAAAAATAGCAAGGAAATTTAATTGCTCCCTGTCTCACGTACAGTTGCTGAAATATTCTTTCCTTATGACCTCTCAACTCTTGGTGTCTAAAATTAGTAAGTTTTTTCTGTGAAATTTCTTTGTAAGATCCGCTCGTTAATTTAAATTCCCTTTGTCTCGGATTGAGTTTGTAATCATCTGGACACATGCATCTTGCGAAGGCGAGGTTTTTTTTTTTTTTTTTTTTTTTTTTTATCTAGCTGTGATTGGTTAAATTAGCTTAATAAGCTATAATTGGTTGAATATAAATTTTTCTGGTAATTTCCTGTCTTAATAAGCTTTTCATTATTTTAGGTGATCAATGAATTTTGCTTTATACTTGGTTTGATGGCGAAATTTAATTTTTAAAAATTCTCAAAGGTGGGAGGTTGAATGCTTTCTCAATCAAAAGTAGATGTGATTTTTGGTGACATGAAAGATTTTGATGCAAAAAGAAATGTTGATGCAGAAAAATTTGAATATTTAAATTATTCTTTCTTGAGCTCTGAACAGAACCATGACTAAGACTGGACTGATGTGATTTCTTTGAAGGAGAAAGACGATCTGCGCGTGAAAGGGCTAATTTATAAAATGGTAGGCCCGAAAAGTCGTGTCCCTGCTAGTTCAACATTTTCTTGACCCGATGAAGATGGCGTGTATGTTTTGCGGCTGGATACAGTTGTATTTGCTAGTCATTGTCTGAATCAGTCGAATCCAGTAATAATCAGATTTCCCATTGTCCCTCGAATGAGGCTTGGAACTGGATGATGTTTTTGCTAGGAAATACTCGACTTATCTTGCTTGCGCAGTTTATGGAAAATGAGGATAGCATCCAGTTTAGATATATCGTCTGTTAATATCTTTTCACTTTCCAAGACATGATTCCGTAACCCATATGCTGTAATTAAGAGTTAACACAAATCTAAACTAAAATAAAAATGTGAACAATTTTGTAATTTAATCTAAAATTATATCTTCTTTATGGCTTACGCAAGTATAAATTTGATTTATTTACACACAGAATAAGATAAAGTACACTAGAATATCAAATGAGTGATAAAAAGAATAACATAATGTTGAATCTGAGAGATATTAGATTCAAATATTGTGCTATTCTTTTTATCACTCATTTGATATTCTGTGTGTACTTTATATCAAGTGAATATAGTTGAAATAGTTGAATGAATTCAAGTACTTTTCATAACTTTTAGATGAAAAAAGTGGATTTTATATCCTATGATTACATCACTTTAATGGTACTTCTTTCATAAATATTTAATATGCTGTCGTGTTAAAGGTATCCTGAGTATGATTTAGGAGAATCTGAGAATTATATGATTAAAAATTTGTATAAGCAACAAACTGCATTTAACATTTTTACTGAATTATATACCTTTTATTGGGCAATTAAAGATTTTAAATTAATGTTTTTATGTATGGGAAGAAATAAATACTTTTTAATTCTATCAGGATTAATTAATATTTTATTCGAGGCGAATGTTTTCATATTTTTTTGGAATGTAAATCATCAATCATTTGGAGTGGGGTTACATACAATTTCACTTTTGATAGTTTAGCTCATGATTAATTCGATATAACAGTCACACTCTAAAACTCAATAACACTAAGTACAAGTAAGTAGGGGTTACAGTCACTAACCCTAAAAAATTATTTAAATTTTGGTTTATTTAGTGCTTAGTGTTAATTAAGCTTTAGAGTGTGACAGTTATGTTGAGTGATTTATGAACTAAAATATCAGATGTGAAATTTAATACATAATCCAGAATAATTTCTTACTTTTATATAATCTAATAAATGTGTTTTATTCGTTTAAACATTGATTCTGTAATTCTTTCATTCCTATATAAAAGAAAGCTGGAGAATTAATATTCTTTCTACAAAAACACAACTCAATTTTCTATATTATAAATTAGTTTAAATAATCATATTTTTGATGATCTTAGTGTTTTAGTTTGTTTTCAAAGCCAACATTAATTCGAAGCGGCAACATTGATCTCATCGTCTCTTCCCACAATCACTATTGAATACGGTGTTGATAGAATACATGAAACAAGATCTTTGAGATCAATATGAGATCTAGTCAGCAAAGTAAGAACACCTATAGAAAAAAAATTCGCAGAAATCCGAATTAAAATGCTTAGAAATTTGTGCAAATATAATAGTCAGTTTCATCAATAATGGTAGGAAAACAATGTTAAAAAAATTCGAGTATTTCTGATAATTGCTAAAATTCTACATTTGTGTACATTAATAAGAATCGGTATTAATTTAAGTTAGATATTTGGAATTTGCACAAGACCGCGAAAGCCTTTAGTCCTCAGAAATTTATTTTCAGTGTCTCGCACAGGACAGTTGCGTATTTCATAGTATAATAAATAAATTAGGGAATTGTGTGTTATTAATCCCATTTCGTTGATTACGGGACGTTACGAAAGAGTCATTTTAGCAACTAGTTGCATACAAATACCCCCTCCCCCCCCCAAAAAAGAAAAAAGAACACGAATATTATTTAAGACGCCTTTTTCCCAACCGACTGAAATTAAAATGTGACACAGAACTCAATTATAGTATCAAGAACGCATATCAAATTTCATTTATCTAAATTTCCCGACTTTGTTTTTAAATTATGGTGCGGAAATTAAGGTGAAGTGGCTTATGCGTGTTCAAATTAAGAAGAGCCAAAAGTTTCAGCAACAACGTTTATTTAAAAATAACCAAAAGCTTCACCATAACAATAGCAAGAATTCTCTAACAGACTCGTTCTGCAGAGCGCAGTGAAAATGCTGGCGTGAGCTTTTTTTAATGGAACAAAGATGGTGTTGCCACAAGCTTGATAAACGCTTGAAACACACATTAAAAATAACTACTGTGCGGCACCACAAAATTATCGATCAACAGTCAGCCAACCCTTTTCTAGATTTAGTTCCAAATATAGCATAGATTCTACACTTTATATACTAAATCTGTATATTTAATGTTACCTACTGTAATTATCATTAAATCTGTGTACTAAATGTTATTCATTTTCCCACTTATCATACTATCTTGCATTCTAACACCGGATAGACAAATTTCCTGTGGATGAATTTCGTTCAAAATTTGACAAAAATCCATTAATTTGGTGTAAAGTCGTTATAAAAATTTCATCCAGTTGTAGCATTCACATGCAAACATAAAATTCCTTTTTTTTTAAATTCAGGGAGATCTCTAATCTCGAGTTTAAATTCTTTTTGCAACTTTATATACTCCGTATAAGAGAAAATTAAATAGATAAACTTTTCAGATACTACTTTTAAATTTAAAACATGAAGTTTTTAAAGCGAATGCCTTTAGTCTTAAAACGCTAGAGAAATACTTTCGCATGAAAGAAGAAGCATGATCTCATATTCAGTAAAGCAGATACCATCTGACAAAAAATAAAGTCCCGTAACTGTTTTCGCATGTTCGGTTCAAGGTCAATTAATTCACAGAATGCCTAATTAATCATTAATCTCCTTTATAGGAATAAAATCTAATTGCAAATCCATGTTTGTGTCGGCACTTAGATCAAAAGACTTGGGGGAGGGGGGAGTAAGAGGTGCTTTTTTTTTCCTTCTGCCGATCGTATCTTTAATTCTTGCTGATAAATATCTCAGAATATTTACATGCAATAAAAAAGTGTCACTGCTGTATAAAGGAATGCTTTCTCGTAAATCTTTGGAAAAAAAGAATGTGCAGCAGATTTCAGTAGAAATGAGACACTACAAAATTAATGATTTCATTACACTTTCAAGGTCCTTCCCTAAAAGGAGAGATAAATTTAGAATGCAAGTAAAATTGTAGCATAAATTATTCAGATTAAGTCTTGTATAAATAAAGAAAAATTATGGTGTTAATGATGTGAAATAAACACTTATTACTTTTAATCCTTTAATGAAATAAAAAAATGGTATTCAACTTTTCATTCATTGTCATTTTTCTAACGGAAAAATTTCATGAATTAATTTACATAATCAAAGTGAGTTAAAAATAAATGAAAGTCATTGAACTGAATGATTAAAATTTAGAATTATGCTAAATAAAGAAACTGAAAATTAGGAAAAAATATTGCCTTTCTGTTTTATTGTTTTTAATTTGAATTATCATTTGTGATTCAAAGAACAGCGATAGGAAAACAAAAAAAATACAAAAAAAAAATGAAAAAAAGGTTTTTATTTTGATTAAGTAAAAGAAACTAATGGCGAACTTTTAAAAGTTTTGGAACTTTTAATTTTTTAATTTACACTCATGTTCATTAATTAAGGAAAATGCAAATTCAGGAATAGAAAGTGTCAGAAGCAAAACAAATGTGACTTATTTGTAAAGTCTATTTATAAAAGAAAAGGTAAAGAGCAAAAAAAGATGCTATATTTTAGATATCATTAATAAAAATTGCAATTTTTTGCTCCCTAGAGCAAATTACAAAAAAAAAAAAATGTATTATATCTATTTACAAAAACCAATATTATGAGGTTGGTATAATGGTTAATACACAGTATGTCTCCCAGACAATGCAATACAGTCCGTACAACGCCTAGCCATGCTAAGTATCAAATTATCTGATCTTGGGGAATATTACACCACTCACCAAGCAATGCTCTCCGAAGTTCCGGTAGACATGTAGGAGGTGGTTGAAGGCTGCAACTCGTCGGCCAAGCATGTCCCACACATGCTGTGCTGGATTCAAGTCCGGTGAGAATGCTGGCCCGTCCATACGGGTGATATCCTCCGATCGAAGGCATTCGTTTACAATGTTTGCACGGTGAGGACTGGCGTTGTCATCCATAAACACGAATTCTGCTCCCATGGCGCCCCGTAGCAAACGTACATGTTGTTCCAGAACGTCGTCCCGATAGATTTGGCCTGTTATGGTTCCAATTTTAACATGCAGGTCATTTCCGGAACCCAGAATAATTTATCCCCAAACGAGCAATCCTGCACCACAGTAACGGTGTCGTTCAATGATGTTTTCTTGGTGGTAACGGGTACCTGGCGCTCTCCATATGAATGTCTGGTGAGAATCAGACTGCAAGCTAAACCTGGACTCGTCGGTAAACATCACACAAGCCCACTGTTGCGGTGTCTGCAATGCATGCTCTCTACTCCAGGCTAACCGCAGGCGACAGTGAGTTGCAGTAAGTGGAACACATCTGACAGGCCTATGAACATATAGACCATCTGCTCTAAGCGTCTGTACACGGTCTGCCTTGAATAATTTTAAGATCAGTATTTGGCTTATATAAATAAAAATTTAACTCCCCTTTCTAGAAGCTTGTTATATATAATTGACCATGGGAGAAAAAATGAATTTCTAGGTTTATAGTAGTGTTTTTTTTAAATTTTAATTTTACTTAAAAGATTACCAATATCATGATTAGATAACTTAAAAACTCTTTGGCTCAGACACTTAAAATTTATTTTTTAAAAATAAACATATTTAAATCTTTAGTAAAAAAAGCTATTCTCTAATGCGAAAAAAAAAATCAAAATTTATATAGTTCGTCAAAATTTTTCAATGATCGCAGAAGTATTTACTGGTGAAGCTTTTTACTGTTTTTTTTTTTGAAAAATTTCGATAAGTTATTAATTTATGAATATGGTTATGTTAGTCTTTACGAATTTTTGATGAGTTGAATATATCAAACATTTCAAGAGAATCTAGTCAATGTAGGAATATCAGAAAAAGTCGTCAGGCATTCCAAATTTTTTTAGTAAGGTCGGAGTAATAACCATATGGGTAATTATTCATGTTATAACGTCCTTACATATTTTTAAAATTAAAAAATAAGGTATAAAATGTATAGAATATCCCTAATAGTTTTTTGGTACTTGCTATTTTGATAAATTTGATACACATTTTGAAGCGAGATTTTCTAGTAATATGTGGTAATATCATGAACTGCAATTAGTAGTATCTTGAACTGCAAAGATGAATTCAACTCAGTGATGTGAGAGAATCATTTTTTCATTCCAAGTAATAATGAGTGTCCTGGAGTTCAAACCAGGTTTATTTTGGTTTAGTTTTGCTATAATTAAAGTTTTTCAGCTATTCTATGAATAACTTCCCGTGATTTGGAAGAAAAAATTTTCTAGGTTTCAAGAGCAGAGGAATTGCTTATTTAGCAACAGTCAAGTTTTTTTGCTTTCGTGTATGCGAAATATAGAGAAAGTATTGTAATCGTCAAAAAATTCCAACTCAAAATTTTGATGAATTTCCATGTTTTAGCTCTCCTTGAGTTCGCCAAACTCATTTTTGTCATCATGTCTATTTGTGAACAGGTTAATAATAATAAAAAAAAACGTTTCGTACAAGAACGCTGTGTGTCCAAATATTAGTATTTAAACTTTAGACCACATTTATATATTTCTATCGAAATTAAAAAGAAATCCATTATAAGAAGTGTCTGGCTGTTCAAACTTTGACAAATCTCCACGTTTCAACTCTCCGAGTTCGTCAAACTCATTTGTGTTATGTCTATTTGTGAACAAGAAATTAAGAAACGCTTTGTGTAAGACAGATAATATTTAGTATTTAGATTTTAAACCCCATTTTTTTATTTCTATCAAAATTTGAAGGAAATCCATTTAAAGGAAGTTTATCTTTCGGGCTATTTAAATTTTGACAAATCTCCACATTTCAGCTCTCTGAGCTCGCCAAACTTATTTTTGCCATTATGTCTTTTGCGAACAAGATAATTCAAAAACAGTTTGTACAAGACGGATAAAATTTAATATTTAGATTTTAGACCCCATTTATATATTTCTATCAAACTTAAAACGAAATCCATTCAATGGAAGTGTGTCTGTCAGGCTGTTCAAGTCAGACTACAAAACATAAAATTCTAGATAGAGAAAATTTGGTACACGGCTGTTGCTTATAAAATGTAAATCATCATCTAAATTTGAACCAAATCTGTCAAAGGATCGGACTGTCTGTACTATCGCATGGATGTAAAAGCAATAACTCATAAATGCAATGAAATTCAACATCTTGTGATCATGCGATCATGCGATCATAGTTCCATGTCAGTATTTGGTTACAACCAGTAAGAAGACATCAAAATTCATTTCTCGCCATAGATTCAGTAAAACCGCTATATTTACGCCATAGATGTGCATTTTCTAATCATTATTCGCTAATGAATTGTCAGGCATTTAAGGCCTTACTCAAGATCCATAGTTTCATGCTGTGGATATGACCTTTAATAAAGAATATGCGAAAAATATTTGGGGAAAACACTTTAGCTGGTTCTTCTGGAACAGAAGCCATGAATGGCTTGACGGCTCTCTAGCGATTTGGAACTAAATATGAAATTAATGACATAAACTTGAAAATAGTTTTCTATGATATATCTTTTAATTGTAACCATTAAGCATTTTATATCGCTAAAAGTTAAGATAAATATTCGGTTTACGGCCGAGCCAATCGGCCAAAAAATCGTCAAACGTCCACCATCTAAGATGGCCAACAGAAATGGCAACAAATGGCTTTTTAGTTGAAATATAAAATTGTCGCGATTACATATGGTGAGAAATCATCAAAAATATTTTAACTTTAGCAACCACAGGCTAAAATCTAGCCTTAATAGTAATTCCTAATTAAACAGAATTTAGATAATCAGTAAATTAATAATTTTCACAAAATATGAGGCAACTCCAATGTTGAGAATACAAACACGCATGTAATTAAACGTATAGTTTGAAAACATTTTTAATGTGTTTATTTTTAAATAAATTTCTATTAAAAAACTCAACCTGAAAATTAATAAAAAAATATTTATCGTATGCATATTGGATACATTAAAACTTCAAAACATCCAAAATATAAGACAAAATTAGACACAACAGTTAAAAAAATTTTAAGTTTAAAAGACAGCTTTCAAAACACCTATCAAAAGATGCAATATAACAAATTCAACAAAAAAAGCTGCGTAACAAAAGGAGTAAATATATACGAAGAAAATAACTACAGCTTTTGTAAAACCAAACCAATGTTAAACATAATTAAACTCTAAAATGGGCTTGATATTTCAATGAGAAATAAATGTTGTGAAAAGTGTTTAAATTTAAAAATCGATTAAAGCTAGAGAAATAGCTTTTAGAAATAGCATTAAAATACATTTTTAAATTTTAAGATGATGTAAAAATGATTTTGTACTATGTTTATTCTGTAAAGAGAGAAAAATAAGACCATAAAAAATCCTTTAATCTCATTTCACTTCCTCTGTAAAAACTTTTTAATAACACAGTAAATCTTACTATTTGCTAAAGGCATGTGTACCAGATTACATGCTTCTTTTAAGGGGTGTAAAAAGTAAGAAGTTCAAACATACAAATAATCTATTAATTCAATTCTGTATTAACAGATTATAATAAGTAATTCATCATAATAAATCGTTTTCTTTTCAATCTTAAAGCTACTAATAATAGTATACGAATATAAATATATTGAGCTTGGCAATGATGAACTAAATGAAATTTTTATTATAAAAATGTTCTGATCAGGAAAATCTATCATATGGAATTTTGGAAATAAAATATCCCAATCTGGAAATACTATAATTTATGTCGCTAATATGAAATGCATATTATAATACTGATATACATTCTCTGCTAATAATAAATGAGAATGTGTATGCTCTCTAATTAATAAACTGTATTTTAATCCCCAGAAAAAAAATTTAAAATGTAAAAAAAGGGTGATTTTTTTAAAGTTGTAACTAAAAAAGTAAGCAGGATTTTTGGGTAATAATTTCGAATATTACTTAATATATTACTGAAAAAAAAACTATTTACGTTTTAAAATATAATAAAATTGCCTAATTAATAATACAAAAATAATTATCTTGAAATTATTTCTTAATTTTCAATAATTCTTTATAAATTATACAAAATTATTTTTAACAACACATTTCATTGTTGCAATGAAATTCAAAACGTTTTTCTTGCTTAATCAAGTATTTAAATGTTTTTTCTTCTATTATTGAATGCCAAGGAAGAAATATTCCACTAATAATCTGCGAAATGTACATTAGAAGGTGAAATTACATTTTACAGAAGACAACGTGCAACTTGAAACAATTTACCTAGACACTTAAGTTTTTATGGCAGTACGATACCATGGAACACGACTACAATCGGAATGTTCAGGCATAAGATAAACAGACTAAGTATATGGCTATTAACACTTTCAAAGTTACCGACGAGATATCTTGTCTTTCAGATACTTCCAATTACAGATTTCTGTGGGCTAAAATTAGTGATGAAAAAAGTAAAGGTATTCTTCAGATACGTATTAGAAAGTTCGACATATCTAAACAGGCATAAGAGACAAATTTTAGCCCACAGAAACCTGTAATTGGAATTATCTGAAATACGAGATATCTCGTCGGCAGCGTTGGAAGTGTTAAAATACCCCGTCATTAATTTCTGCAACAATTTAATGTCTAATAATATTTTGGAGGGGGAATTAGGATTACAAATTAATGATCCTGATCATAAAAGATTTTATTAAAATTTAATAAAGCCATCATTCCTGGAGAACCAGCAAATTGTCAAAGACAATTAGAATTAAATGAGCTTAAATGTAATGTTAGAAAATTTCATAAAATTTTTCATATTGCTATGTAAGAATTTTCTTTAATCATTAAAAGCCAAATAAAAAACAACATGATTATTATTTACACAATTTATATGAGGAATCAGAAAGTGAAATTACTTAAAAGAATTGAAGACATAGTGCACTACGTAATTACGTATTGTGTAATTGCATGGAGGGATAATATGTAGTTGTTAATTGTAAGATATTTATTGAAATTTGAAAGATATTATAAGACATTTGATATCGATTTCTAGACTCTTAAATTCTTAATGATATAATATCACAAAATTCGACTTCATTATAAAAAAAAAAAATTGTAAGAATAAACAGAATATGTGTACATTTATTAAATACTTTTAATATCTTTTATATTTTTTAATATCTGTGCCAATTCAAATACTCTTTTGTTTGAGGAAATCCTAAGCATCAAATTAAGAATCAGATATTATATTAATATGAAAACATCCAATATTTCCGGTGAATCAACTAGTCGCAAGAGGTGGCTAGTATTTAATGAAAATCTCTTATTAAATATTAAATGACAAATATATAAATTAGCAAAAAATAGCTCCAAAAATAACAAAAAGAAAAATAAGGAAAAAAAAACTCTGAAAACTAATATTAGTATTATTCATTATACTAGAAAAATAAAATTAAAATAAATCAAAATTTATTCAAGGAATTAATTATAGTTTCCAAGTTAAAATTTTCTGATTGGGATACTTCACATTATATAACGTCTACATCATTAGGTACATAGAATTTCTAAGATATCTAACGAATTAAGGCGAAAAGGCCTCAGACAAAAATCCAAGAATATGACTGAATCAGAGACTATGATCAACGAATCTTTATGGCAATTCTAAGAGAGATTATCATCTGTATTTCAGAATTCTAAAAGCAGTTGCAAAGTCAAGAGAAGATTATGTTATCGATAGCAATCCTCTTGAAGCACCAACCTGTTTTAAAGGAGGGGGGGCGATAGCCCTAGATAACTTTACCAAGAAAATGGTCTGCATCATGCATGTCAATTTTGCCAATTGATCTTGAGTGCAGTAAAAAAAGTTAATATAAACAACAGAGGGGCGTACTGACCTATTTTCTTCCGTATTTTAGAAAATTACTCAAACGCATACCACCATCCGAATTTGATTTATTGTTTTGAGAAGAGATTTGTATAAAGCATTTTCTGCATCAAGAGTGAAAGAGCTTCTAGTTATTTCGAAACACAGGAAGAAATCTCGAAACTTTCGACAGCATGCTCCGTAATAGCTCTAACAATTCCCAAAGACCACCCAGAGACATAAGAATGAAGACAAATATATAAACAAGTGGATGTTGACTGATCCTTCCTCTTAGGCAATAAATCAAGTTAACCTTTTAAGTTTGTCATTAATTTAGAAGGGTTTGTAGCCCATGATCTAGGAAGTTTCTAGAATTTACCATTGCGTGAAGAAATATTTCGTTAAATTCCATCTATAATTACAAAGAGGTCTTATCCTACTTGGCCCATTTCTTTAGAATCTTGTGCTCATGATTGGATACAGTAAAAATTAAACCCTCTACGACTTTTGCACTTCTTAGAAGGTGATTATCCTACTTTCTAATGCTGCAGACTAGCTCTAAAGTTCAAAAAAGTTTATTAGTATAGAATTAATCTTCCTCCTACTTCTTAAGACAGCATCAGAATCATGAAATATTTTGCTGATAAAATGAGCTGGTCTAAGATAATAGGAAACTCAAATATTGCGCAAATGAATTTTAATGATGTATGGTGTTTTAAAAATAGTTTTTTTTCTGATTTTACTGCAGTTAGAAACTGGTTTAATATATTTAAAAATTCCAAGCCTTCTTCACACAATATTTATATTTAAAATTTCTTAATGAAAAGAATGTTTACACTCTTAACTTTTCCAAATTTAAAAGTTGAATCGTGAATTTGCTTCTTCACATAAAGCCCTTTTCAAGCAAGTAATGATTCGATGCTATGTTTAAATTCCGTTAAATCCTTGCGAAAACCTTAAAACTTATATGGCAAAAATGCATTAGATTATTGATTTATCTTGATGGAAAAATAATTAAATATAATTGAACATTTTTCTTCATTAATTGACATTTATTCGGAAAAGATATTATTTTATGATCTTGTTTCTTGCAACATACTCGTCAACATTAACAAAACATTTAAAATATCGTGATTTCTTGTAATTTCAAATCGTTTTTTTTTATTATCACTACCAATGATATTATTTAAAACTTTCTTAAAATGCTGTTCATTGGCATCGAGATCTGCTAAAGCATATCATCCTCTATAATAAAGCACTGTCTAAAATTGGGACATTTCAAGAAAAAAACTCCAGAAATTGCATTTTTTTAGCTCACCTTATTTTTTAACATCATTAGCAGAGAATGTTTTATGAGAGACATTTACATGAAAATATTAATTCTTTTTACCCGGCCACATTTTCTATGTTGAGCTAGCTTTACGTAGAAATAATGTAGGGCCATTCTAGCCGCTGAGCCGTGTAAAATCGCTTTTCTGAAACACCCCATAAAACAGAACCTTCTCTTCATACGTATAAACACCATCGTACGGTTAAAAGCGCGTGGCATTATTTGCGGCAGCAGTGTTATCGGCAAGGGATCACCATATGGCCCGAATCTAATCCGTTATGAATTGGGCTTGAGTCGGATAATTCTTCGATGTCATACTACGCTGGTTACGTCACAGATAAGATGAAACTTTCGTCTTGCTCAAGCACCCGATAATGCTAGATTTGTCTGCCTGAGATGCGATGCATCCTGCGGCATTCCTGGAGTTAATAGGATCGTAAAGTTTTGTGTCTCTGCGATCTTTTTATGGCAATATCTAGTAACATCTACTGAACATATTTTTACTACGTGAGAAATGTGTCTGTGGCATATGGAATTACATTTGTTTGTAGAAACGGCTCAGATATTCATCTTTTGTTTTATAGACTCCTGTTAAACAATTTTATGAATATTGATGCTTTATTTTATTTTATGAGTTGTACAAGATGGAACTTTTCATAAATTTATTGAATATGAACAGGAACCCGGCGCGATTCTGCGGCAGAAGAAATAATTTTGGAAATATCGTTTGAAAGTTGAAATAACTATCTTGTTTAATTAAGAATGATGAAAAAAAGCTATTTATTTTCTTGTCGACAATAAATGAAGGATATGAATGAGTCATATCATTCATTGAAATTGAATGATATGTAAAGGAGAAGTATATATGTTACGGCCAAAGCCCGAAATCGGCCAGATCGCGATCTGGCCGGCCAATTCGCGATCTGGCCAATGTTGCTGTAAACTTACCGGCCAATGTCCGATCTTTTCTTGATTTCGGGCTTTGGCCGGCCAATTCGCGAAATGGCTGGGGACGATCGGCCAAAGTAGAAAGAAAGGAATCAAGAGCACATTGTTTTACACCCTATTAAAAATGAAGTATTTAAAAATGAGTACTTCTGTGTACTGTTTTTTTTTAAGTACAATTGTTTCAGAAACGAGTTCACATATAAGTGGCATCTCTGAGTTAAAAATAAGCTTGTAATATATAAAAATATGATCTCGTGTTATTTTGTTCTCATATTAAATAGATAATAGAAATTATTCAGTGAACGTATATACTTTAACAACGTGATAGCGTGAAAATTAGATTTGTGCCCTTCAAAATGGAAGAATTATATCTTGAGCAAAGGCGTTGCGTATCGTGTATGAATACAAAGGCAAATTGAGTATTCAGTTTTCAATTACCTTTAAGGGTGATCTTTAGTCTTTTTCTGCTCCATGGACCTAATGTTAAATATCCCAGATCAAATTGTCTCCCGAAATGTCGCTTCAAAAAATATGAAATTTTTTGCAAAGGCAAATAACAAAAATAAGGGCTAATTAAAACAAATATGTAGGACAAATAGTTTTGTTATTAATATCATTTAAAGACATTTCTTTGTTGGCGTCATCTGTCGAATTTCACCAACACCATGTCCTTATTTATATTTTATACATGAATGTCATTATATTTACCACTAGTCGCCTTTGGCGACCAGCCGGTTTACCTGTATTAATGATCACTAAAATTTTCAATTAATGCAAATTGCTCTCTTAGTAGCTTTTTTTGAAAAATATTTTTGAGCTTCATATTTTGGCAGTTATATTATTCAGTCGTACTTTTATGTAGACCTTAAACAGTTCTGTTTCATTGTACTACTTTCCCTAATGTTCTGTCAGTATCCATAACATTTCTACTTTAAACTAAAGTGGAAATGTTAAACTGCAATCAATATAAAAGCTTTTTATATTAAAGATAACCATGTCTTTTTTTTAAATATGAAAATTGAAATCAGAGTCGTTCAGCAGTGAAATCTGACCGATTTATGAAGTTTTTATGCATCAGTTTTAGAACTATCAACATTTTTATACTCACATGCCAATCACTGTCTAGAAACCCTTCAGAGGATTAGCGTATCTTCATTGAGACAGTCGGTGAAGTGGTCTAAAATCGCCAGTTTTTATAGAAGAGTGATATTGAAATTTCATAAATCAGTCAGTTTTAGTGATTGATTTAGTTGGTTGGAGTTCAACAATTTTTATTAAAAATATTGGTGGTGTATCAAGAATATTTTGTTAAATATGATTCAAAGGGTAGAGGACCTATGTAAAAATTTAAAATTCCTGATTCATCGGAGCATTTATTGACTAAAGTTATATTAAATATAATTATTTAGTTAATTTAGACCATTTTGTTAGCAAATGTATGCCCCAAATTAGCTGATGGTAGCTGATTAGAATGATTATCCTAAGCATATTAAACTATGTTTGCCTTAAATTAAATTGTTTTATTGAATTAATAATATAGGTATTGTCAAAGCTCATAGAAAACTTTTCCTCCTTTTACTTTTCAGAAAATATCTTATTTCATTTTTTTTTTTCATTTTATACAGACACCTGCAGAAAATTACAATTTTGTTTATTAAATTTGCAATAATAGTTGATTTATTTTTTAATTTAAACTTCTATCAATGTGATGGCAACACGTTGATAAAAGCTATTTTTTTTTAATTTGACGTGCTCGTGCAGATTAAATTTTAGCATAATTTAATCCAAGCATAATTTATAAATTAAATTTTAAGCTTTAATTAAATAAAGCTTTTATTTAATGCAAAAATCGATTTTGTGCTGTAATATTTTCTGGTTATAACGACAAAACGTCGAATTTACGCTTAATTTTTAATTAAAATTCTAATTAAAAATTTTTTAAAAGTCACTCCACGGTGCACATTTCCGACCTCCAAGGTATATATATTCCAAATTCGATAACTGTTTGTCAAACGGTTTGGACTGTAGAGCGCCAACACACACACACACACACACAAACAAACATGCGCGCACACGCACACACAAACATACATTGAGCTTTATTTATAAGTATAGATTATCACATCGGGCTTTGGCCAAGGATTCCCGGCCACTTCGCGAAGTGGCCAGCCAAAGTAGAAAATACAACATTAATTGCAAGTATTTCGGACTTTGGCCAAACCTCTTGGCCAGTTCGCGAATTGGCCGGCCAATTCGCCAACTGGCCGTATTTCGGGCTTTGGCCGTAACATATATAATATCTATTCTAATTTTTGACTTTATTATTCAAGTATACTTTATGTTAGACAAAATTTGTTTTTCAGTCTTCAGCAAAAGTAAGCAAATTTCTTGGCTGTCCAACTTGTGAGCATTCAACATATAACTGACTATGTAAAAAACAGATTCTCCAGGTTCAAAGCAATAAATTGGTAAAGTTTTATCGCCATCCGATGAACAGTACGGCACCTCATAAAATAAGAACAAACAAAAATTCTTTTTTATATGTTTTATATAATAACTGTACTATGCCTATAACACTCTCGCAGGTGCAAGAAATAAGTTGGCAAAGTTTCATTCTAATCAGATGAATGATACGGCACCGCATAATATACGAAAAAACAAAAATTCATTATTACATATTAGATATAAAGAAAAAATAATTGTACTATGCCTATTACCTATTGTGCTATAATATTGTACTATGCCTATTATGCAAGTGTATATAATATTGTACTATGCCTATTATGCTATAAATTAGCAAAGTTTTATCGCAATCGAATGAATGATGCAGTAGCGCATAAAATATGCACAAACAAAAATTCATTTTTATATATAATATATACATTTATGAAAAAAGACTTGTATGCCATATGTTAAGAATTCTTTTTGTGCAATATGCTACTTTAATATTATATTACATTTATAATGCAAAATTTTTTAGTTAAATTATTTATAAAATTTTAATTTTGCAAACAATTTATTACATGATTTAACAATTCTCTGGTAAAAATATTTTGCTAAATTAAATTGTGCATAAAAGTGTTTGCATATAAGGAAGCAAATAAATTGCAGATATACTTAATAACAATAGCCATTTTTCAGAGGACTTCTAAATTATAATTAAAATGTACAATTTTAATATAATTAAAAATATCCAAATCTTAAATTTAAATTTAGATGAAATTTTAGATTAGAGGGTTGTTAAGACCTTTCTTTAGAAACCCAAACTCAGTCTAAGTCAAAAATATACCTGTTATTCAGCTGTATTTGATGTATTTTATACTTGATTGTGCATAAATATCAAGCATCTTAGGTAATTTGGAAAATGATAAAATGCTTTACAAATATAAATTTTTCGAGTATTATGAATATCATTATTAATTTCAGTTTGAATTAGAACTCTTTTAATAATTTCGAAGCTCCGTGATACTTTAGTATTCATTTTATTTAGATTTCAGAAATAAGTTTTTGAAATCATGTTGCTTGATATCGTCGTGAATTAAAATATTAAGTAGTTTCTTTAATTTTTTTTCTTACTTTTTCCGTTTTTATAGCTAATTGGGCAGTGAAATTCTATTGCGTTTTGCGAACATTAAATTTATCGTATAATTTGAACTTCTTTTGAATTTACTTTTTAATTATTTGATTTTTTTATTTATTGTATTAAATTAATTTTTATTATAGTTTTGTATCTGTAACTCTTTTCAAATCAAAATAAAATCCAACAAATATTACACTTACAACGCAAAGCTTATCAGCTTTTAAGGGAAATGCGGCGTATGTTTACAAAAAAAAGGAAATAAATCAAAACCTAAAAATTGATGGACTATAAAGGTAGCATATTTGCGCTCCCTCATTTTAAGTTCCCTATCTTGATGCCGGATATTTGTAAAAAGCTCCTAAAACAATTGCATCATAAACTTTTGTTGCATCATCGGATTCTTATAGACCACCCAACTGGACAGATTTCAAGAGAAATGCGGAACAAACATAAGATGGGAGAAAAATCACTTGACTTGAACGATAGAGTCCATTTTATCCTGCAAGCAAATCAGTTTCAATCTTTCATAAATATCGATGATACACTCATTGTTAGTTTTTTACAAGTTGATAAAAAGAAAAAGCTGCTTCCTGGTATTCTTACCGAGATTAAACAAAATCTTTTCATTCTTATTCGTAGAATTAAGATTAACATGTTATATGCCTCTTTTTTCGGTATTCTTAGCAATATTATATCATTATTTGATCAATTATTGTAGATAATTTTTATTTAAAGCTGATGTTAATCAAGGAACATTAAATAGCATTTTATAAAGCAAGAAAACACTAATAAAATATTTCAGAGTTTTCTTATTCAGTGATAATGCTTTCACTGAAAATCAAATGACATCACAGTATTCGATTTTTTTATTGAATTTCAGAACAAGGAAAAAAATTAACAATCGACTATTTGATAGTTTTGATACGATTCAGTAATAATTTAAGATGTATTTAATTTGTTTTTCATTGGAATTATTACTCTTGCTAATGGTTAGATAATTAGATTATTTTATTTATAATGTTTTATAGATACAATTTTAATTTTTATTATAGCAATAACAATAACCGACACTTGTATGTTGATATAAAAAATTACATACAAATATAATTTTGCATACAAATACAACATCCAAAAGGTACACATGAGTCGATACCGGTTTTTCGGTATTTACTAGAAATTTTAAAAATTGTCTCCACTATATGTTCAGGGATCGCCAACATAGGAAAATAGTATACGTTTTTGTCTTTATGTCTCCCTAACTGGCGAAATTAATTAGCTAATTAATGGTTTAATTAATAGTTTAAATCTAAATTAGTGAAACATGGATTATCCCTGAAAGAAGATATTGTATCCATAACGAGTAATGGAGCAACAATTATGAAAAAAGTTGGAAATTTGATTGGTGCAGCAATTGTGCTATGCTCATGGAATTCAATTAGGAGTAATAGATGTATTATACCAAATAAATAAAGAACAGAATAATCCAAATATTGTGGATATAGAAAATTCGAATTTTGACATTGAAGAGAATAAGAGTGAGAGTGATATTGACAGTGAAGATAATGACAATGTAATTGTGGAAGGAGATATTGCTAATGAGGATGAAATATTAACCCATCAAGAATTGCTTCGTATAATTTATAAAGTTCGAAAAATTGTGAAGATATTTAAACTTTTCCCTACAAAAAATGCTATATTACAAAAATATTTACCTACTGAAAATAAAACAGAATATATGTTAATAATAGATTCTAAGACACATTGGAACAGTTTACTCCTAATGATGGAACGGTTTTTGAAATTTAGAAATCCAATCCAAAAAGCAATAATACACTTAAACCTTCAAATTAATTTTTCAGACAGTCAATTCGAATTAATATCCAGAACTATAACAGCTCTACTTCCAATAAAACTGACTATAGAGGCATTATGTCAGAGAGATTTTAATTTATTAACAGCTAATGCAACAATAAATTTCATGTTGCAATCATGAAAGAACAGCACACATCACTATCTGAAGAATTATATATTACATTGAAAAATCGCACAGAAGAAAGACATATCGAAATAGAAAATGTCTTATGGTATTTATATAATTATAATGATTTAAAAAATGAAAATGAAGAAAAGAAAATAACCAATTCAAATCTGATTAAGTTTATAATAAATTTTCTTAAAATTTTTTACCCACAAACCTATCCACATTCAGAAGAATTCCGTTCAGTTATCGAAGATTATGATGACACTAATGTCGATAGTGAAAAGGAATTGTCTCTTGAACAAAAATTAGAATTAGCGATGAATTAAAAAAAAATTCAACGAACCAAAATACAATACAGAAATCAGCTATATCCAAAACCATCCGACGAGAAATTGATTTATTTGAAGATGAGGGATTTAGAGGTAAGTACTTGGAAAAAGTATATCGCGTATTGCTAACAATATCACCAACTAGCGTAGATGCCGAAAGAGCGTTTTCGACAGCTGGTAATTTTTACACAAAATTAATTTTCAGGCTTAATGATATTACAATTGATGCATTATGTTTTTTAAGATCACATTTCAAAAATTTGTAATAGTACCACAGACTGAATAGTGATATTTACACTTTTTTTGTGATTTAAATAAATAAGTTGCTCCTTTACTTTTTTGTGATTCTCTATATACTGTTATAATTTATAAGTTCCATATTATTTTTTGTGATATTTACATTCTCTTATAAAACTGTCAAATAAAACAAAGAAAAAACACCTTGTTTTCTTTCTTTTTCTAAAATTTCTAATACCGGTATTAAAACCGGTATCCCGGTATTAAGATCTAAAAAATACCGAATACCGGTATTGAAATTTTGGTCCGGTATTGAAATCCCTACTCAGAACCAATGGTATAATTAAATATGGAATAATAAATAATGCAAATAAGAAATCCTTTAACACTAAATTAGCCAAGAAGAATTTAAAAAAATATATATTATATATGTAAAGCAGGATATTTTCGTAAATTTCCATTTAGATGCAAAATTTATAAAATATAAGAGAATATAAAGTAGAATTTTACAAAATCTCATAAAATATAAAGGTTCTTAGATCATCAATATGAAAATAAAATTCTCAAATATCCCTTCAAAATTGTTTCATTAAAATGAAAAACTTTATTAGATTATAACAGTTTTATTAGATTTTATTTTCTTGATCTGTTCGACCGTTAACAAAATCGATCAAATTATAAAATTTAAAAGTAAATAAAAAATTATTGAAATTGCAAAATTTAAAACTTCTTAACAAAATTGATTAAGTTATAAAATTTAGAATTAAACAAAAAAATCATTTGAAATTAAAACGACAGAAAATTAATGCAACAGATAAACATTAAAAGTGTAACATTCGCAATACACCACCTTTTAAAGTATCACAAGCAGTATGATGCATTTCTCTCAAAATTTTAATGGTAAAGAATTATCACTTTTTTTTAGTTTCCTAAATTAGCATATTCTTTTGAAAGACTTTTTATTTAACTTAATTCATAGAATTAAACTTATCTCACCTACGAAATACAGCTAAAATTTAACATCAATATTTTTTCTAACGTCAGATTTGTTGATAAAACATTTTCTCATAGAAATAAAAATAAAAGCCGTGAGAAATCCAGAAGTGCTACGTAACAAGTAAAGTTAATAAGCAGTTTATTTATACCTATCAATATGATGACAGCTGCCTCAATCTTACAGAACACTATTTCATCCGCTATGTTAAACAGAGCGAGAGGACACATGGCGGCTGCTTTGATGATCGCCTGAACATATATTTCAGAAGGCAGACATTGAAGATGTTTATTGCTTGTAATCTACTCTTAGTTTTTAATGCGCCGATTGATTCCATGAGAATTACGCTCTTTATTCATTTATTAGGTTTCAGGTGCAGAAAAGTTTTGTCGATCTTTGCTCAAAGTCCGTTAACCTTTGATGTTTTTTCAATAAATTGAAAAAAAAGTATCGATAACAAAGTTTAACCTCACTTGAATCATGTGTAATCTGTATTACGATCCGAAACAAAAATAAATAAATCACTTATAATGTTTAAAATTCATTTACCGAAAACAAAATGAAGCATTTTTAATTTAAATATCTATATGAGAAATACTTATTGATATGAAATATTGTTATAATTAAAAAGTAAAATCAGAAATTGAAAATATTCAACACTACTGCTTAATAATTCGGCATGTATCACAATTACTTTTTTAAAATTTAATAGTGGACAATGGCAGACGCAACTTAAAAGATTAGAGGTAAGCACCATACATCTTTTCAATGTTTAAAATTAAGAGACCATTTCTGTCTTCATTTGAACTAATCTCTAAAGCAAAATCAAACAGTTCCGATGTGTTTTGTAACAATCTCTTTTAACTTCTTGTAAGTTAAAACCCCTTTTCGTATTCCCTGCCGCTATATTCATCCGCACTATTTTACAAAAACCAAATTCTTCTTCAGAACTTCTCGATTTGCATTTTCAATTAATTGTTTCATTTCCCCCATTTTGGAAAATATCTAATTACATTTGTAACTATTGACAATTTGTAGCACTATTTTCGGTAAGGTTACGCTGGTAACACTGAAGCGAACCATAGAATTGAACATTCTAAAGTTATGCAAATTAAATGGTAATTTACCATTGAGATAACACGTGCGTACGAAATCCCGTTCTACAAAGCTGTTCGAAACAAGGATTTACTGTAAAATGGTCAAATGTTTACATTTCAGTCAGAGACGGTCTAGATGTCAAATGTAAAAACTGGACACTGGACTGTATATGCGTATGATAGTGGTGAGGTAAAAAAAAAAATTAAAAGTTCAGATACAGTAAAAATTAATTTTTAAAATTAGAAAAGAGGAGAGAGAATAACGCTACATATCATTGGAAATTTTACTTCTTTTTTATCAGAATGATTCATTTTATAAATTAAAGCTATCATATATATATATATATTGTGTGAGTAATGATATCTTAAAACCTAAAATTTAATTTCCTAATTTTTATCTTAAGTTTATCCATGTTAACTTCATTCTAAAATGTTCTCTTATTTCTTGATACAATTTCCCCTTTTTTATTAATTTATAATACGCGCTCTAGAAAAACTGATGATTCCTTTTCTCAGGCTCCGAGCGAAGGGATAAAAATCCGTATAATGCTTATTACGCTTTTTTAAAGATACCGAAGATTCTCTTGCCTAAATCGATACGTGGCAAATAAGGAAAAAATGTCTTTCACTTTGCTTTTGTAGCAGACACCTATGTGAACCGATGTCTGTTGATCATCGTCTCTTCCTAGCACAAAAATTATGCCTCCCGGAATGAAATAAATCGAAGTTAAAAGTTCAATAAATTCTTCTTTTCGGCCATCATCTGCCATATTATGTTATTTATGCATTTATACGTACATACATATAATGTAAGCATTATTTTAGGTGAATCAGAATGCAAGTGCAACAAGCAGTGAAGAGACTTTGCATTTTTAAATTCGTTTTAATCCGTCCAGGTAAGACAATTTATTTACAAGAAGGCGCGGACAAAGCACGTCCACTCACAGCACGTCAAAACTAAAAGTGAATAAAAATGATTCACGCATATTTTCATTACAATTTGTCATTTTTATATCCTTCTTCCTCATTTTTGTGATTCATGATATGAAAAAAATGAACTCAGAATGGCAGGTGATTTTTATTGATATAGAAGTCAATGTAAAAGCAACACACACTTTTGCAGGAATTTTTAATTTATATTGCTTAGGTGAAAATAGTATTCTGGCAAATATGAATTTTTTCACATCTTTAATATAGCTCGTGGTTTTAAAATCGCAAAGAGAGTATGGGGGATATTAGCAATACCCAGTTGTAGAATATTGACTGTACTTTGCCAATTTTACATTAATTAATTTAATAAAGAGAATACCTATAAAAATAATTTGTCAGCATTTGATAACAATTATAAGAAAGATGACTGTAATAAAAGTTAATTTTTTTTCTAACAATTAAAAAAGAACCATCAGCCAGAAAACTTGCATCATTGCATCCTTTTAATTATGGTGTGCATGTTTGAATTTGATACAAACTAACTGACAATAATCATATTTTTGCAAATGCTGTATAATGATTCTGACAAACTAAATGTTCTATTATAGTAATTGAAAATATTTCATAGGATTTGTTATTCCCTTATTTACTCTGGAGTGATTGAGATTACTACATAGTTAACTACACATCATTGGTTCTGCTTGCATTGGTCCATTCGATGATGATAATGTCAAATAAGTCTATCGCTGTGAAAAATTAAAAAGACATTACAGGGCGAGAGTTTTTTTTAAAAAAAATTACTAAATAAAATATTTTTAATTTAAATTTCAAAATAGACTCTTCTAAATAATTAACATAAAACAGAACAGTTCCTGATAAGCTGTGTCTATTTCAACGGAAACGTGCAATGACAGCCTTTATCACCAATCCCTCATTTTCAGAACCTAGTTATTCGTGAAGGAACATAAGAGATTGGTTGGGCCATCTGCTGTTCTGAAAAAGTAACAATCGCGACATTGATGAATCAGTTGCCATTGAAACTCTCACCTCGTGCGACAACTGTCCCGGGACCGCGGTCTTAGACGCTCATTGTGGGTCGAAGAAGGCATCCACGTGATGTCATGAATTCTTTTTAAATGACATTCATAGAATAGAGATGAATGGGTGGTGCAGAGTTAAATTTTTTTTTACGCAGTGCGCGGCTGAGTAATTCTTGCCACAACATAAACGGCTTTTTTCGCAGAAAAATGCAATTAGGAGAGATAAAAATAAAGAGGTTTCATTGTGGGGTTGTATCTAGGTAAATTAACGCTACTATGGAGAAAAGAAGCAAGAAAATGATGACATTTTCTAAGAAAAATAAAAATATCCTAAATCTTGGTTTTCTGAAAAATGCAGGAGTGATAGAAAAGATTTTCCGTGGAACTCCGAAGCTGAAATTCTTATCTTGTTTAGAAATTTTGTGTTCGTTTATTTATTTACTTTTTGCGCACACATAAAAAAGACTTAATGCTCAAAAAATAAAATATACTTAATGATGTAGAGAACTTTGTTTATGTTAGACTTTTTGAAACCAATAACATAAGATAAAAATGTATTCATTTTTTGTTACACATTTCAAAGAGAAAATGCTTTTGTTTCCAGAACTTAACATTTCATTCTTAAATCCACATCTTTTGAAAATTTATTTGTACATTTATCATTTTTCAAAAATTTTCGTATGTTTACTTGACAATTTAATTTTTCGTCATTTGAAAATGTATTCGCATGTTTACTTGATATAACATCTATATGAAGAAATTATAATTGGGCAATAATAATGTGATTTATTAAATAGATGCAATTATTAAATAATAAAATCCATAGTTCATCCATCCTTTTATTGACCGAATCAAAAGATGTATTGTCCAGTAAGAATCAATGAAATAATTTGGTTTTAGAAAATTAATTATACAACTGGAAGCAGAGCACTTGATTTAAGAAAATAAAGAAGCTCTTAAGAGTGGTAGATTTGGAGGGAAATGAATCAAATAGTCTAATTTATAAAATATGCTTACTGTTTTTTAAAAATAATTCGTGTTTTTTAATTTAAAAAAATAACATCGATGCTTTCAATTCAGGATGTAGGGGTTTTTCATTATACTTGCAAAGCTTAGGATTCATTCGGGTTTCAGTACCATGAGATTCAAAATATAAAATGGTCACAGAAGCACCTACCTTCACATTCATGTCTTAGATAGCAACAGAGAAATTTATTTTATCAGAAAATTACAATTAATGGCACATACATTAATTATTTATGCTGACACATTTTTGAGTGGATTTATATTTAATTTCTTTTAAAAAATAACAAATAGTGTTTCAGTTCATAAGTGTTAAATGGTATATCTTTTTATTTATATTTCACTTAAGATTAAAAGAAGATAACAGTTGATGGGAAATAAAAAACTTGTATATTTTCTTTTTTTCCTTTTTTTGACAAACTTTTATAATATGTATGTTATTTATTTTAGGTTTGAAAAACAAATATTCGTGTAAGAGAAATCTGAAATATTGATTTTCTTCTTTATTTTATATCTAAAAACAGCCAAATTCGATTTTGATGTTCCCGAGATATATTTTGACAGTGACAAATAAGACTACAAAACGCGAAAAATAAGGATGCCGTTATATTGAATCCTGACTATAATATATATATAATAGTCGGGATTCGATGTTTATATTATAATATATATATATATATATATATATATATATATATCAATGCCAAATGTAATAAACAGCAACAGATAAAATATGTTCTGCCACCTCCAAAAAAAGTGGAAGCTGTTATTTTTACTCGAAATACAAGGATAGAAACTGATAAAAGGGGACAAATAATATAGCTGCTGCGTTACTGAAAAAAATAAATTTGCTGAAGGGGAGCTAGTCTTTTCTCCCCCTCCCTCTACTTGATAGTAGCGAAGGTTCAGGGGTCGGGGTGGGGCGGAAGCAACATACCAGGCGAAAGATAATATTTGTCTGCTCTCCAATTTACATGATAACAAAAGCTATGTAGTATTTCCTGAAGAAAAACTGCATTTTTCTTCAAGTACTATCTATTTAATTCCTACTGAAACGGTGGGTAAAACTTGTACCATTGGAAAGAAAAAAAGCGGGGTTTTATTTTCTAATTTCGTTTTGTTTATTTCTTTCTTAGTGTAAGGAAGAATATAAGAATCGCCGATGTCATGTCAACAAAAAGTGCTTACTTAGATTTTAAAAGAAAATTCACAAATATTTGGAACACATATTAATTAATCACATTTATTAATAATATGAATCCTTAAAAATCTAACATATATTATTAATAAATTATTTTAATAGTTTCAGCTTCAATATTATCAAATAAATATTATCCAAATAAATTGTGATATATATTCAGTATTTAGCTAGTAATATTATTAAAAATTTAACATCATTGTTTTAAAGCTTAGAAATCCAATTGAGGAGTTTGTTAACAGACTTATTTCGTAATCAATTGTTTAGATACATTTCAACATTATTTTGTTTAATTTTTATTATACATAAAAATTAAATTTTGATTTGATATCTTTATTCAATCATTATTTTAACTTAATCTTTGTTTTAGTTGCTTTTAAGCCCTTAAATGAATAGCTAAAAAAAAAATTCGAATATTTATTTGCACTTGCACTGCCCAAAGCATTCAAAATTTCTGCTAGGATCAGTTATTTGAATAGTTTGGAAGTAACATTAGGATTATTTTGGAAGGAACCCCATAATTTTGAACAGTTGTCAGAAGATGAGGATGATACCTGACATCAGTTTAAATACCCTCATGTACCCCCCCCCCCTTTTTAAACTTCCATACCATGACATTTAGAACAAAGAAAGTTTTACTTTTTCCACACCTGCTTACATGACAAATCTTTGATGGAATTTTACTTCGAATTTGGAGTTCTCATGTCCACAAATCAAAAACCGACACCAAGCCACCGAGGCCTGCAGGACAGATGATGAATGGTCTTTTCATAAGCTTCGAGGCATCTTGAAGTGAAATGAATACATGTATATCAGAAGCAATTTTTTAAATAAAAATTTGTAATGAACTACCACTTTGAAATCGTCAATCGAATTGAATAACAGATTACATCAAAGACATTGAAGCCAAGTAAGAAGGTAATTGGCTCCTGGGATACTTAGGAGTTTCCAAGCGATATTTGACTTTCAAATTAATTGCTACTTTGACATAATTACAAATTTAAATACGCGAAATTCAGTGATTGATATGTCACCCAGACACGTCATTGCAAGAGATGAGTAAAGGGATTTATGAAGTTAATTGACCAGACGACTTAAAGAGATAGTGAAAGCAGAAGTAAGAGCTGAATCTAAGAGCTAAGAGCTTTATATCATCTTAAAACTAGTATTTTTACTTTGGTCGATGCAAAAAGGATTTGCTATGTACATAAATAGGTGGCATCTGTCTGTATACATAAAGCTAACATATGTTGCACAGAAATCGCTGTAATCGTATATTATCGAATGGCTATAGTCAAATGTAAACAAAATCAGAATGTTTCAAACTATTTCATTGAATATTTTTACAGATATATGTAATACAGCGTTGTTAATTACTGAAGTTGAAAGAAATTATTATAAATGCTTTATATAATGCTCACCGAAATCCCATACACTCAAAGAAAGAAGGTGTAACAGAAATCAAGAAATAGGCGTCAAACAAAATTTAATCGTCCGTGAAAATAGACTTCAATTTTTTTAGAGAAGTAATCGCTATGACTTATCTCTGGAAATGGATGACCATATCTTCCAAAACTATTATGTCAAAAAAATTATTTTGAAAACATTACCCTTCAGTTTCATTTTAGAACATTCTTTTCTTTATTTATAATAAAGTTTTTTGATGTAATACACAATTTGTAACAGTTTTTACTGTTTTGAAATTCAAACATCCATCAAAACATTTAATCACATGCGTTTGCCAATGTTGAAATTCAGATTTACAAAAGTTTTCTTTGGATATTAACTTTAAAGTAGAATTTTCACTCCCGCTTTTGTTACAGTTTGTCTAATTATTGAATTAAGTTCATGTTTTCTTGGTGCTATAAAATAAGCTGAAATTTATAAACAAATATACTATCCACCTTAATATTTAATAGTTCAAAAAGTCAATTATATGAACAGACAAGCTGGTTGCCAAAGACGGATAATATACATATTATTTTTGAAATTTTCATTTAGCCCTCATCCACTTTATCCTGAAATTTATACTTGTTTGCAAGTTAGACTCATTTAAACTACATTTTGCAATCTACGGGGATTTGTCTGTTTTAGTATGAATGAGTTAATTTATGTACCATAATTGAATTGTATGTAAAAAAGTAGATCACATCTTTTGAAAAGTATATGGGAACAATTTAAGAAGTTATTCAACTGGAATTTTAAAATACGAGAACCGCTTTCTTTTTCAAGCTCCGATTTAAAAGTATAGAACAAAATATCATTATTAGTAAATATTATGTCGACGTAATTATTGTAAAACGTACCATTGTCATATTGATGAATAAAGGTTTTCTAATCCTTCTCTAAAAACAGTTGCCACAATTGATTTGAAATTCTGTTTCTTTTAAGTTCTTCATCAGCCTGGAATTATTTTGGCATTGTAGCCAGTTTTATAATTCAAGAAAGGGTTGAAAATCACTCGGCTCTAAGTCTTTTTCTCCATGAGAGAAGACAATAGCAATGGAAGGTCTTGTTCAACTAGTTGATGAAATCTTTCGAAAAACTAGGGTATGCCAGAACCCTAGAAAACGTGGCTTTGAGGGAGATCGAATGTTTAAAATCCCTGTTCCATATTTTTCCTTAAAAAAATTCAAAGAACTTCCAAATCAGTGAGTTAGATTATGTGAATATTTCTTTATTGTGCCTAGATTTAAAAATTTAATATAAAACTTCAGAAATTAAAAGGAGCCATCAGAAGAAAAAAAATCTTTGAACATGCTGTAATATTTCGGAAAGTACTACATCACATCATTAATAAAAATAATTCGGTTCAAGAAATATTTTTATTGTTAAAATTTATGGTGTAAAATATGCTTATTTAATAATATGCTGTTAAAATAGTAAATGAAAAAATAATAAAAACGTAATTAAACCTTTCCAATACATTTCACAGATTTGTGAATGAATTTTCTTTGTTTAAAAATGCGTAAAAATGTATGCGTATTTTCATAATTTAAGTTATGAACGCAAATTATATTTTATTAAATAAAGTTGAAAATGTTTCAAAGCAACTGAAAAATTTCTTTGAGAAATGACATTTTTATACTTTCATGAAAATAATTCTTCTCTGTTAAATATAAGCAAGAAACTTAGTTCTTTTTTCTTTTTGTCTTTTTCCCTAAAACTTTCACATATTTTATTTATATGAAATAAATGAATAAATTAAGCATAAATAATAAATGTCTTTATTCTTTTTCAGTGTTTCTCAACTCACAATGCCTTTTAGTAAAATAAAAGTAAATAATAATAGCAAATTATGTTTTTAAAAGTATTTTTAATTAAAAAATTGAAAATATAAATTCTCTATCGTAAGTATAATATACTTACAAAAAGTCGAAAAATTTGTCACTTATTTTAAAAATGACAGTCATTAATTTTTTTAAAGAAAATAATGAAAAGATATTTTACTTTGACGAAGCATAATAAGGCGAAAATTTACTACTCAAATGCAAATTTTATTCGGATAGAAAAGTGCAGAACGTCAATCTATTATCCGCAGGATTAAAAAATGCCGCCAAAATATAGCTCAAAAAATTGTAGAAACTCTTTATGAGGATATTTAATGTAATCAAACGATTCTCATCAGCGAAACCATTTTATATATATTATTTAAGAAGAAAAATATATCACTGAATGGAAAAGAATACATCGATATTTTATGAGCAATTAATATGTTTATGTTGAAAAAAATGGAACACTTTTCATGTAATAAAACTATTTGTCAGGAAAACTTTAGAATTCTGAGCAAAATGCAATATTAGTTTTTTGTCATCTGTTAAATATTTCTTTTCAATATATCTTTATTCTTTGATATTTTTATGGACTTTATAAATAAATCATAGGATAAGAAACTATCACAAAAACACGAAATACGATAGATCGAAACCTATAATAAGTCTTATTTAAATTTCTAATTTAGTTTAGTTATATTAGCGTTTTCCGTTTTAAAGCAACAGTAGGGCTATTTTGGAACAGACCTCGTAATTTTGAACCACGGTCAGTTGACAAATACGACACCTGAGCCTACACACCCTCCAACAAACTTCCACACCACACCAGTGGGAGGATGTTCGACTCCGAAGGATATAACGTGCACCAGACCCGCTTACACGACGGTTCTTCAATGGAATCGTGTCTCGAACCTGGGGCGCTCCGGCTCCGAAGCCGCGACCTTGCCGCCAGGTCATCGTACCCAATTTAAATATTTTTTAGAGGTTTACATCTAGTAGGTTTTTATAAGCATGATCAATATTAATGGTTCAGTTAATATCAAAACGTAGATTTCGCTAGATGTCACAATATTTCACGCAAAAACAAAATATTTTCACTGGTGCCATATATAATAATAAAATTCTTAACTTTGATATAAAATTTTCTAACTTTTTCTATGAAATCAAATTTTTGTTAAATTTTTCAAATATTCACATTAATTTATAAATATTTTTAAGAAAAGTATATTTTTATGCAATTAAAAATTATGAAGAAATATTTTAGACTAGGTGGAAAAAGCACATATTTTACCAAATGCTTGCAGAATGACAAATTTTTTTATGATATTTGCATTCTATTTCCTTCATTTTTATATAATTCTTAGTACTTTTGATTTTATTCAGAATGTTTTATTAGATTACTTCATACAATTTTCAAGCACAAACAGTAAATCTTCTCTTTTTTTTTCTATCTACCTTTTTTTTTGGAGATAGATCGTTAAATTACCTTACACAACTTTTCAAAATCTCTAATGATTAGATAGACATTACTTTTCTTTTCATCAATAACACAAAAAATTTGAATGAGGAAAATAAGTGTAAATTTCAAAATTTTCCAAATTTATAAATCAAAAGTTTTGTTCTGATTAACATAAGAGGAGGTTTTAAAAAAAATGTGGAAATAAATCTGAACTAAAATTAGAATTACATTTACTGACAGTCAACGCAGATGCGCTATGTTATAAAGTCTTGATGTTTAGGACAAAATAGACTTCTGCTTTTAATGAAGCAATAATGTTTTGCGCAATGTTTTTAATGTAGAACTGATATTAACTGTGTGTGTGTGTGTGTTTTTGTGTAAAAATAAATAAAGCTATTTTATATCATATGAAGCTATTCAATTCCGAATTTTCCGAAGTTACTTTAAGTTATTTCAAAGTGAATAACAATTTTTATGTTCTTTGAAATTTTAATAAAAAGAACAGACTTGTAAAAATATAGACTTAAATAGAAACAATATTTGATTAGGAATGAGCGGAAAATCAGAGAAATTTTTTCCGCACTTCTGATGAAGATGAGACTCAAAACAGATTTCAGAAATTAGCTGATTTTCAAAAATTGTCAGTAATTAAGACAAAAAAAAATCTTGATGAAAACTTTAAAATACAAATATTTTATAAAGACAATGGTTTTGTAGATAATCTTTAGTGATATTTTTAAACATTATTGAATAGATACAAACTGGTTTTTTTAAAAAAATGACATTTTACATTTCTGCCGTTAACTAAAGAAATAAATGACTAGTTATTAGTGTTTTAATTGAAATAACTTGGGATTTTAGTATTAATAAAGAATAAAAAACTTGCCCTTTTATTTTTTGGGAAGATTTATGTTTTCAGCCCTCATCCGATGAAATTATTTTTTTTACTGCTATGTAGAAAACTTATCGCTTTTTTTTCTTCTAGAAATGACGTCCCTTTTTATCTTTTAAACAAATTCATATTACAGTTGATTTATGCTTCTTTATCGCCACAGGAAGCTGATTATCTCCAAATGAACCTAATTTAATATCAAATATTCCTACCCATCCTAAGTATTCATCTCGGACAAAATTCTGATTCATATTTCTTCCCGGAAAGACGTCCTGACTACGCCCCTGGAGTAAGTTTATCACTGCGTTTCATTTTCATTCATTTTTTATCTCCAATATAAATGCATATTACGGTTGATTTAAAACTTTTTTTGTGTGTGTAGGACGTTGATTATCTCAAAATGAACTTATATTAAGATCAAAAGCTTTCACTCATTTCTTAACTCAAAGACAAGCCATGTTACTGGGTCACTAGAAAGACCACTTAACTACAAAATGACAGATAACGAAACCGAAGTCACAAACAAGCAGAATAAAAAATAAAAAAATGAATAAATAAAATAAAAAAATGTCACAACGTCATAAATTCTAGCTTGACTGACAGGTTGAGTTAGAAAAAAAAAAGTTTCACTTGGAAGGCAGCAATTGACTTAGAAAGATATTACTGTGAAAATTATTTCGCAGTAAATATTGCATAAACTTAATTGCCACGAAACGAGACAGTAGATTGCCACGTTCTCACATTGGCGACTTTTCGCTGCTGATTGGCGATTTTCTTTTTGATAAGAATATTAAATATGCAATTTTAATAAGTAAATGGTTAGAATTTAATTTAGTATACAAAATCTTGGCTGGGAATTGTAAGAGCGTTTGACAGCTTTTACGGTTAATTGTGATATGAATCATAAATACAAATCCATTCTTTAATAATAATCCATTCTTTGATAAATCCATTCTTTTGCTTCTGAACTTCTTTCTTAATTCTTTTTTCACAGCTGAAACTCAGTCATAAAAAGTTTAAATGCTGGATCCGAGTAGTCTTTTATTTTTTCCGCGCCTCACAAAATCAAATTATTTTAACTTTAAATGTTCACAATTCATCAGGTAGGATTGATAACATGATGAGTCTCAAATGCCGCAGAACTATTTTCTATAATTTCACTTTCCAAATGAAGAATCTTCTTTTGCTTTATAAATAAATTCTATGAATGTATTTCTCACGAATTCTTTTCGTCTTTTGGCTCTCAACAGAAAGCACTTCACATTGGTTAATTATCATGCATAGTCAATATACCTTGAAAATCGTCGTTCAAATGAATATTGCTACTTAATTGCTAATAAGAATAACAAAAAATAACTCGTTCAACGGAAAATTTTCCACTTTTTTCTTATGCTTTCACATTCAAATAATAAGGATTTTACTAATTCAAAGTTTCAGGGATACGCATATTTAATAAATAAAATAGACAAGCACATGATGTCAAATGGGCGATACAAATCGTGAGTAACATTTCTTTCTTATCAAGACTTTATTAGGATATTATTTTATGTAATATAAATTCAATAGAGTTGTGATATGCATTTCCATCTCAATAAATTTTAATTTATATAAGCGTTTTGCTTTCAATCCCTTAAAATTCCCACCTTCTTCATACTTTGTTTTCAAGTTTTTCAAAGAGGATATAGAACAATCATTTCAAACAAAATCCTTCCTTTGCCTCAGTTAGCTAAAGTCAGGCTATTATTTTACAATGAAATCGTCACTTTAAAAATAGATGCAAATATACAACATAGCGTAATCTGAAACGTTTTTAATATTAAAAGCAATTTTAGATCTCGTTATTATTCCTCAACAGGTATTTTAATAAAATTCTTTTGATAGAAAAAAATCAGGATTTGTAAATGCTACGCTTTAAGATACCCTCAATGTACTAAAATCATTTTGAGAACATATTTTGTTTCTACAAAGCATAACAAAAAGGCCATAAAAGTATAAATAATTAAAACAGATTCCTTTTGTTTCAGCAGTTATTTTTTCATAATTACTTAATTTAAAAGTCTAGAAATTCTCTTAATTTTTAGATATGTTTTAAAACATCAGTAAAAGTCATAATTTAATAATAATTTTTAAATATATGCATTTATCATTTCCGTTCTAAAAAGTAATCATTTCCCATGCATATTTATATGAAAAGTGAAATAAGAATTTTCAGAAATAATATTTTAATTTTGTATCCTTGTTTTTTAGGAGTTACGTTAAATGTTGCATAGAAATCGTAATTCTAAATAAATAGAGACATAAAATGCATGAATCAAACTCTCTAAATTCTCCAAATGGAATTAGAAATATTTAAAGAAGGATCTATGCATTTAGTATACTGAGTACTACTGCTTAGAATATCTTAAACAAAATTTTAAGTTTGTAAATGAAAAATTTTGAAAGTTACAACACGTCCAGTATACCGGACATTATGTCAAAACAGTTACAAAAGAAGCAATATTTCGAAAGGAAAATAAAGAATGTCCTTTTATCAAATATTTCGCAATTAACACAAGTTTAATTTACTGTATTAATATACAAAATTATAAATTTTATTGGTATTTTCCCAAAAAAAGTAATTTATAATATTTATCAGTGAAAATTCTACTAAAATTGAAAACATAATAAGGTAAAATACGAACAAGACTGACAAATCTGCATTTTGATCATCACTATTACATTTATTAATAATTGCTTATTTATAACTTTATTATGCTTTATAAAATACAAGAAAAAGAAAAATTTAGATCCATTTATCTCTCTAATTTCCCCTAATAGGTCGGTTTTTCCCCTAAAGTTAGAATGAATAATTTATAACTTTCAGAATTTTTTCTCCATTTTTAGCACATCTTCTAAGAAGCTACTCAATAAATTTGGAAAATTAGAAAAAAATTTACCATGTGAGAAATTTATTTAATCTTCAGGAAAAAAATCAAACAATCACTGCAATGAGAGTATGTGAAGTGTAATGAATACAACTTTCCATAAAAATTCTTCGAGTAGTTTCTGACATTTTTTTTAAATATAAGTGAATTTTTCTTTTAAAATATATAATGTTAGTTTTAGCTTTTTACTCAAATCGGAAATGTCATTATTTTCAAGAATTTGATAAATCAAAACTTGATCATTGGGATTTTAAAAATCTCGATACGACGTCGTAAAAAATTGTAGTATCAACATCAGAATGACATTTTAAATGCAAAAAGTTATTATTTCAGGAGAAAAGGTTTTAATAGAATAAAAAGACTAATCAGCTTACTAATTAAATTACAGCAGCTCGAAACATGCACTGAGTCGAAATGTCCAGTAAAGCAAACATGCATCTTGATTTAAATAATTCTAAAGGAAATGATGAAGCAACGCTTATACTTCATTATATAATGTTTACCAAATGATAATGAAATACCATACGAGCATTTAAAAGGACAAAAATTGAAGAATGAATATTTTTCATAAAAATATTAACAGAAACTCGTTTAAAAAAACAGAATTCGTATTTTTTAAAACACCAAATAAATGAATTAATGCTAATCCTGCAATGAAAAATTCGTGTAAAGATTATGATATGAAAAAGTAAAGAATCAATTAAAAACAGCATGTAATTTTATCAATTACTAAAAAAATAACAGTCGTTTAAAAACTCATGTCCCGCATACCAAACACCAGGTTTGAGACGGTAGGCATATTACTTTTATTGGACTAATTATGCTTTGGGTATGTTTAGTAGATTATTTTATGAATCCAACAGCCTAGCTATCAACCCCATCTCAAAATTTCCATGTCACATTATAGCACCTTCATAGGATATTTAATACTTAGTGGGTACCAAATACTGAATTTTAATTCAAAGAAAATTTAAAATTCAAAGTGTTTCCATTATATGCTATTTTTGAAAGATGGCTACATATTACGTATGCATCATCGACTATTTCATTTCGACTTACATTGTGTAGGAGCACGTTTAATAATTTTTATTGATAATAATATTTATAATAAATTCTTGGGAAGTTACAGAAAAAAAAAGGGTAAAGTTTTCTTTTTATTAGAAATATTATATATATATATATATATATACACAGAGTGTAAAAAAATGGGAACAATGAAAAAAGTGGAAAAATAGTTAAACGTTTATTTCCTTAAATATTGAAATTAAACATACGCTTCGAAATACCAAGTTTTATTAAATGTGGTAGGCAATTATATATAAACTAACTTTAGTAGATATTGTAAAAGTTTTAAAGATGACATTTTTTAGACCTTCATATAACCTCCATATCTTTATACCGCCACCACGTAAATAATTAAAATGTTTTTCTTGCACTCATCTACTCACATGCAGAATTGCATGATTTCATTTGCAAAATTTTCTATGATATTAAAAGATAAAATTATTGAATTAAATCACTTTTTCAGATTTCAATCTAGTATTTGAAGGAGTTTTTCGTTGTATAATTCATGGATGATACATATATTATAGTAAGTAATTAAAAGCCGAACATCAGAAAATAATGCATTTTTTAATAATTAATTTTTTAAAATGTCAACAAGTACATTATGTGAAGTGTTTAAAAAACTCAAAAAGATAACCTTCGACACTTATTACAAAGTTCGTTCTTCAAACAATAATTGTGTACAATTCATCACATTTGACATAAAAACAGGCTTCTTGAATATATATGGAAGAGGCATATATATGGCAAATATATTGCAAGAGGCGTATTATATCCAGATAGTAAGCGTATGAACCTGTTTTTAATTATATACACCTATATCAACCTATATCCGTAACCATTCACCGTACTGATGTACAAAATGGAATATTTCTGAAAAAGCTATGTCTCTCATTAATAGAAAATTGCCACTGATTATGACCCTCTAGCACGAAGAATGAATTTTTATAAATTCAAAAGTGGCTTTGACAATCGATGTTTCCATCTCGATTAAAGCGACAGTTTTCTATCTAAATTACATTTCTTAGGAAAGAAAGATTTGATTCTTCATAAAATTTCAAAACTTTGGATGTTGGCCATGATCTGATTATAATTATCCATGAATTCCACGAAAGCTCTGTGTCACTGCGACTCAGTTATTCCGTTAAAACAATCCTTGTACTTTTGAACATGAAGTGTTTAGTTTTGAACTCACAGTTTGTTCACGACCAGGACGACACTTGAAAATAAGTCAAAATGTCAATTCTGTATACTTTTCGTAAAGTGCCATCCTTCTCAAAGAAGTAAGAATCCTATAGTTTTCAATTCCTGATTTTCTGGAAGATACCGGAAATCACGAAAATAACGTTTATATTCTAACGAATATAGGCCAAACATGATGATTAAATACAGTATTACTAATCAGCATTTCAAAACTTTCTTTTTTATGAAATATATCATCCTTTAAAGAATCTTAATATCATGCAGACTATTGTAGGTAAAGTATTTTTCCTGATCGATATCACTTTGCTTCTCTGCGATATCTTCAATTTACCGGATTTCTCATTTCTTTATAAAAGGAAATTAGACAGTCAGCAACAAAAGTGAAAACCAATATACAAGATTAGCCATTTTTTTCAAGTTTTGATGATTAAATGGGCAATTACCAGGCAAATACTTGTATGTAACCATTTTTTATGCATTTAATAATTTTGCATTTTTCAAATTATTATTTGTATCGAGTTTCTATTTAAATTTGTGCTAAACATGTTTAAATTTAAAACTAAAAATATATCAGCATACTTTTAAATAGAAGCAGAAATTTTTTTATCCTAATAGAGTGCATGAGGAGCGCTTTTCTAAGTGAAAGATTTTTTTGACAGTCACTTAGAAAAGTGAGAGCAGTGTAAAAATTTAATTTTAAGTAACTTTTTATCATAAACCTCGATAAATTCAAGATACAATGACTTAGATTTGTTTACAATGAATGAAACTTTGTGATTGGAATTATATGTTTAATTGCAATATTTAAGAAAATAAATGATTGTTCTTCTTGCACACATCCACACACAGATCCAATCAGATCCACGGCAATTCGTATGTTTTTTAATCCAAATTCTTTTCAGGCTCGTACGTTTTCCAATGTTGAAACGTGTTCACGATTAATAAATATTCACTGGCAGTCCGATTTAAAACTTTAAATATTGAAGTAATATAACTAATAAACAAATATTTTTCCTTATAAATCCTAAGATGCTGTTTACAGAAAATTGTGCAAACAAGAGCTCTTTTTTAATATTACAACAAAACAAGTTCTTTTTTAATATTACAACCGTTACAAATATTAATACTTAAATAAATTGTACTCATAAATTATAATAAATAATAATCATAAATTAATTTTTTTTTTAAATCTTCATCGGAATTTTCTTAATAAATTCAGTTAGTAAATTTCACTTTCGATATTTGTCTAGAATATTCGGTATCTTAATTGAACAAAATAATTCTTTTGGATTAACGCTAAGTGATATTTTAAGTGTTGAATTCATAAACTGAATTCCTAAAAATGATTTTTTTTTGAAATTTTATTATTTATTTTTTATTGTTATGGACGTTAACGTGGATGTTAAAAAAAGTGTTAAAAATCACATCGCAGATTTTATTTTAAAACTTTTTTATTTGTAACTAAGCTAGTCAAAAATCTTTCATATCAAACTAAACTATAGCACCTTGTTTATAAAGCTTGGATGCCAATAGAAAAAGTGACTTAGAAAATAGAAGGAAACAGTAAACCTCATTATTAAAAAATTGAAACTTTATCATTTGTCATTCATTATTATTTTAATATTTACTTTATAATATTGCTGGTGGGTTAGTAATTATTAGTTGAAAATTAATTTATGAGTGAAAAAGTGGATAGAACTGCAAAACAAATTCTCAACTTCCTTTAAGATGGAATGTCGTGCTGCCCTCTAGTGAGCTATACTGTAATTTCGAAGAATTAGGAAATTTTTATTAAAGATATATATATATATATATATATATATATATATATATATATATATATATATATATATATTCTTTGAGTGGGAATCGTTCCATTATATTAAATACATACTCACAATCACCTTTAATGTGAAAGTGAAAAACACATGATTTCTTCAAATCATAAATTTAAAAAAAAAAGATAAAAAAAATGATTTTCGCTATTTTGAAGCTTCGAAGAAATGGAGAAATTAAAAGTTTAATAAGCAGGAAGAAAAGGCTACGTGTTGAAAAACGAAGATGACATTTACAATGTGAATGTTTTTGTGAATGTTTACTTTTAGCTTAAATTATTTACCGATCCCATTTCTTTTCTGTCACAATTTTATTTCCAGAATTTATATATATTTTAAATGTATATAATATTTTATCCTTATATAGATTTAAAGGGCGTAGATCTAAGATCTATAGATTTAAAGGGCGTATATTAGATTTTATCCTTATATAGATTATTTTATACATTTAAAGGTAATATTTGTAAGGTAATATTTTATCCTTATTTAATTTCTTTAAGTTCTTAGTAATTCTTAATTTAAGAACAATTTATTATAAAATTTGAAATTAATAATTAGAAGCAAATTTCGAACACATGTAATTTTTTTTTTTCATTCTTTTCAGAAAAAAAATTTGTTAGGAAGATATTTTTTTACTTTTTTTATTTATAATGATGAGAAAACATAAACGAAATTAGTTTTCTGTCACATTTTTGCTTCTACTAATTAGAATTTTTTTAATCATAGGGAATATTTTTTTAATCACTCTTATCCTTGAATATTTTCTATAATTTGCAAAAAAAAATTATTTTCCAGAAAAATTTTCTTTTATTATTTTACAAATTACCTTTCCAATATAATCTTGAAGAAAATAATATTCCGAAAGTAACAAAATCTGTGACGGTAGGAATAGATATTTCAATTTTTAAAATTTTGATATTATAATATACCACATCTAATTTTGCATTTGGCGGTGAGAAATGAGCCCATAAATATTTATCAAATATAATTTAAAGAACTTGACACTAGTCTTGCATTACAGTTTTTTTTTTTTTTTTTTGTTCTCTACATGAAAAGAAATTATTTACATTTTAAATGAAATTTATTTTTGTTTTTATATTATTTTGAAAATAATAATAAATGATTTTAACAAAAACCCTATCATATGTGCGAAACCTTTTATCCATCAATCAATTTTATAATACAGTGAAAGCTTCATGAGAAGTTAGTGCATCCTTCTGTAAGCACATATTTACGCACCCAATTTCCCGTTAAGCAGCATGATCCGTATGAAATGGAACATTTAGCCCCTTTAATTTATACGCCGAAATTAGCACTACCTGATATCTACTAACAGCTGCTAATCTTACCAATGACACTCCAATACTAATTCTGCTTCCGAGAGGTAATTCCAAACTATTCAACAATTCCCTGCAATGCCTATGAGATTCTGAACTGTATAGCCATTGTTATAACCATGAGAATACTTGGCTTGGCATGCACGTACCGAACAGATATGCTCAGATTGGGCCAGTCCACATTTCTGAGAGGGGGTTTCGGGTTACTGAATGTGCATTCTGCTTGCCAGGTTAGGAATTTGGATGATAAAGCAAATGTACTGTCACCAGATTTTAATAAAATTGACTAACGTATATTTAGAAACTGATTTCTATGCTATTTTATAATGCGAAGAAGCTATATTATTCGGAATGCATATCTTAAAATTAGTGGGGGGGGGAGGAATCAAAAACAAATTCGACACATTTTTAAAAAATAAGCAAAATTCATCAAATCTCATTTAAATTTTTGTTACCTTATCTATTTATTGAGTTATATTTTAATTTGTGCACCGAATTCAAGACATATTCCATCGAAAAATGTGGATTAATATACCAAATGTTAAATTCATTACTTTTGTAAACAGGAAACAAAAAAATCCAAAGTATAATTTTCCTTAACACATAATGACATTCTTAATTTTATTATGCATTTGAAATTAAATTATTGAATTCCTCAAAATTATATGTAGACATCAAAATTTAGACTCAGTTGATGAAAAGACAAAAGTTTTAAATGTATACTTACTTTTATTCTGGTTATTACGAAACTAAATCAAATCCCACCATTTTTTACAGATATTTGAGAAAGTCGACAGAATACTTCAGTTCCAATCGGTGACAGAGAAGGAGTTCAAAATCGGTTCAGAAAAGAAGTTTTTTTTTTTTTTTTTTTTTTGCAATGTAAATAATAATAATTGCGAACTTGAGATTTCGATGAAGCTCTAGGTTTTAGAGTTCGCCGAACACATTTTTGGAAAGTTTTTCGAAAAACACATTTCTGGAAAATTCCTGTCTGTATGTGACAAAGGTAACTCATAAACGCTTTGAGTTAGACTTTTGTAATTCGAATACAATCTTACACCAAATTTGCAGATTCCTGTCAAATTTTGAGTAAAATCTATTCAAATATAAGCTAATACGATAACTGCAAAATAAAGAGAGCTAGATAGATAAAATTCAGTACACAGATTTAGCATTTATAGTGTCAAATTTTGAGTCGAATCTAAAGGGTTGATTGTCTGCTGGCCTGTACTTCAAAAACATATAAACGCGATAATTAAAAATAAAAAAACGCTATACTTTAAATATATGAAACTTGGTATAGGTTTTTCTGGCTACAAGTGAAATTTTGTGACAAATATTTAAGAAACACGTGTCTAAAGCACACATTTGATTTTCGGCTACTATTAACGGCATCCCAAGGATTAATCGCCAAAACACTCGCCAAGGATGACTCGATAGATTCAGTAAAATTCACACCAAAGGCTCGTATTTCTTAACTGATGTACGCCAATGCCATGCAAGATGTTCTCTGGGATAACACCTTTACTAGAGAAAGTTTAGTGGAGGCAACTCCATTGGTATCCACTTTTAATCTAATACAATAATTGTCGTATTGTTCAGACATTTGAAAGTGTCTGATGTAGAAAACTAATCATATTATGAAGATGAGACAAAAATTACCATAATGCGCAAGTATATGGTAAAAATCTAGAAGAGACCACTGACTGTTGTTTCGAGTGAAACTCTTTTCCAAAGCTAAAACACCTTCAGAGCTGCAGCGACTTCTATTATGAAATATAGTCTACTTTTCTTCGTAATGAAGTATCTTAGCTACAAATTTTTATTCGAAATCACAAGTAATTGTCTGATAAGAATTCCGTTACTTTTAACCAGCAATTTCAATAATAAAATTTAATTTAACTCTTAGATAATTGCACATGAAATTTATAATATGCTGCTGTAAATAAGATTTCGATGTTAAAATTAAAAAAGACATTCCCTCGTTTCAGTCAGCCTTGAGCTCGCAGATACAATAGTACGCTGGAATAATAAAGTAAACTGTACGATATTTCCGAAAGTAAACTGTATTAGCATAAGATACTGTACGATATTTCCACACCATTGTTCAATATTCTAGAAGCTTTACAATATCGTGGAACTGTAGCAATATATTGTAAGTTATTTTGTGCTAATAAGGATTCTATATACGATAGATAAAAATTGTAATAAGAAAAAATTCTCAATTATAAAATCAAACCATTTGCGCATTTACAATCAGTTTTGAACTCACATGTGGAGAGAAGCAAAACTATCTACAATATTTTAAAAGATTTGAAGAATAATTGAGTGAAAAGAAAGGAACCGCAGAAGTTTAGTGGTATAAGGGTTGTACCAATCTACAAAGCGAAGAAAAATTTCTAGGATAAATAAAATAGGCCAATCAGAAATAAAAAATGCATAATACAATATGTTAACCTCTTCGCACATATTAACGTGCATCTAAAAAGTAACTTGGGCTTTGAATGACTGAATTTTCAAATTTAAATTAAAAAATTAAGTGGAAATATTAAGCAATTTAAAATGAAAATAAAATCACCAAAAATACTTTAATATCTCACATACACTTATAATATTAAAGGAATCAAAATAATAAATGTCCCAAATAGAATATGTAATTTAATTAGGAATTTAAATCAATTCGTAGGCCAAGGGACTAGTTAAAAGGCTTATCACAATTCGAAAATTTTTACTTCATTTCGAAATCTTGCAGTATAATTCTTTACAGAACAATGAGGCAACAAGCAGAATGCTTAATGAACAAAGAATGCATAAATAATATTCAATCTATATTATGTATGCATGAGATATATAGCATATAACAACATATACTGCATATATAATAAATATAACAAGAAATCCTGCATTAAACCTAAAACAGAATTCGATGAGTATCACAAAGCTGCTTGCAAAGTCTACAGTAAAACCAAACTTTCTTCTTATTTACTCAGAATATATGCTTTGAAAAAGAAGCGGCTTTTTTAAGCCATAAAATGAAAGATAAATTACTTCACTTCGGTGCACATTGTCTTCTATATGCAAAAATTTTCGGAACGCGGGGGAAAAAAAAAGTGTTTCATCTTTTCACGACACGCTTAATATCGTTTCAGAAAACTTTAAAATTACTTTTCATACCAACATTATGCACTTGCCTGGGAATGTTTACAATACAAAGTGCAAAAATCATAATAAATAGGTACAGGAAGGGGATATGAAAAAGGGATGCAGGTTCCTGGTGCAATCTAGATATGTAATTAATCTCAACAGCCCCTCTCCCAACAACTTCTACATTTTTAACTCAGTTTTTTTTTCGGATGGGGTGCAAGTTTTGTCACAGATTTTCAAAAATGCGGCTAAAGCTGTCGCATATATATATTCCTCAGCCAACCATCGTCACGTTTCACTAATGGAAAAACTCCCGCGTTTTCTTTTTCGACGATATATCACTTTTATTCATTTTGTTAACCTGCTTTTATTATTCGAAAGAATTTGAATCTAATTATGAAGAAATTTGAAATCTCACGGAATATTTCGAGAAAAATAATAGCAAGTGCTAAGTTAGGTAATTACTTTAAGAAATGGATCTCTTTTTGCAAGAAACCATTTTTCTTGTTAGCTGAGCTATGAATATTGATTTGATGAAAAAAAGTGAGCAGCAAATTATGCTCCGTTAGTAGAGGAGATCAAATGAGAATTTTAATATTTTAGTCTGTGATGCTGCTATATGTAATTACTGCACAAGAGAAATATGAAAATATTTTTATTTCAAAATTGCAGGAAGTAAAATGCAATAAAGGAGGAAAAAGCTGCAATTTGTTATTTCTACTAGTTATTTCGAAATATATTCAAAGCTTAAATAGATTTCTAAATTTTAAATTGCGATGCTTTACAAAAAAAACTTTTTAATTAAAGTTAAAACTTATGTTATGAATTATTTATATTTTATAGGATATTATAGTATTCTTAAAAATTTATTTGCGTCGAATAACTGAAGCACTTTTATAACGGCTGAGAAATTTTAAAAGATTAATTTCTTTAATCATTATTTCATATAGTAAGAATTTTGCTAAAACAATTATATAACGAATAATTTCATTGAAATCCATTTGACTGCATTTAATATGCCAGTTTCCAGTAATATTTGAAATAAATATACTGAAAAATATAGTATTCAGATATATGAATAAGATGGAAAAAATCTGAGTTGAATTTATCTCAAACAGAGTTGTTTGAGATAATTAAGAGTATAGAATACCAGAATAAAAAAATAATAATAGAATAATGGAGAGTATAGAATATCAGAAAAAAAACAGAGAAATAAGGTGACTGAATATAAAATTGGGATGATTCTAAAATTTTAAGAATAAAGAATTTCGAAAAGTATTAGGAAAATGAATCAACAAAAGCTTAAAATTCTAGATACGATTTATAGGATGTGAACTTTAATCTTTTAGGAATAGCTAATTTCCAACTGAAAAAATCTTCTAAATGGCGCACAAAAAAAAAGAATTATATTTTATGCTCTTTGAGTTAATATATTTACCGTTGAAAAAGTGTGAGATCGAAATTTTTATACAATAACCCGGTCATATGGAATAAAATATTCTTGACCCGCTAACTTGATATTTCTATGACTAAAACTTTCAGCGTTATGAAGCTTTGAATTTTTCTTATTTTAATCAAAAGCCGTTCTGAGAAAATATCGTGTATTGATTGGTGTATACCGAGGCGCCCATGGATATGATCTAAAACTTTCTAAAAATCCGACATTACACAGTTATAGACGATTTATTGTATATCATGAAAAAAGTATCTTAATAATATACAGCAGAGTCTATACAGACTAATAAGAGATAGTAACAATTAGTGAATTATATGAAAAACTTAATTATATTTTGTCATCTATGGGTGACAAATAAATAATATCGATAAGCAATAATATCTTTATATTTAACCATCGGTCTGATTTCGCGAACTTTTATTTACCCCAGAACTCTATACTCTCTAGAAATATTATTAATGGACGATTTCTCCTATCTTTCATTTTTGAAAGAAATCTTAAAAACCCTATTTCACTATAATTCTTTATAAATAAATGTTTTGAAGCAGTTCAAATACAACCAATTTACCTATTTCACCAATTTTTCATTTCTATGAAAGTCAATGATTCGTAAATACGTCATCAATGATCACTCCATTTTCAAGGGATTTTTTTAATGACTTGAACTTCGTTAAATTATGTAATTTGCATGATTATATGTTGGATGTCTCACTCTAGAC